>NW_028301547.1:16165000-16465000 GCF_042242905.1 Orbicella faveolata | reverse complement strand
AACACAATGAACCCTGAACACCTTTATCAGCGTGTTACTCATGTCTGCTTGGTTCAACGAACTACTTAAAGTCATGGTTTGAAATTTCAAAGTGGATTGACTGTGCGCACAAGAACTATAGCTACTGTTACTTTTAGC
Source organism: Orbicella faveolata (assembly GCF_042242905.1). NCBI lineage: Eukaryota > Metazoa > Cnidaria > Anthozoa > Scleractinia > Merulinidae > Orbicella > Orbicella faveolata. The sequence goes on along the minus strand of NW_028301547.1, from coordinate 16,464,862 downwards.
TGAATAACTGGATAATTGCGGGGATTCCAAAGTGCTTTTCGAAATCTTTGGTCAACAAGTTTCAAACTGATGTGAAGTTTATATGAAATAATTCATATATGAACTGCGGTTGTAGATGAAAGTGAAGAATGATCATCGCAGTTAATTTTCCAATTTAAGCAATTGGAAAATTAACTGCGATGATCATTATTCACTTTCATCTACAACCGCAGTTCATATGTGAATTATTTCATATAAACTTCACATCATTTCACTCCTCACGGGAAGATATGAACTCAACTAATTGACCTCGCTCCCAATGTGTGGCTTCATAGCTCAGTTGGTAGAGCATCGCACCGGTATCGCGGAGGTCACGGGTTCGAATCCCGTTGAAGCCCTGATTTTTTCAGGTTTCTTCTTTCCAATTGCTTAAACTGGAAAATTAACTGCGATGATCATTCTTCACTTTCAACTTTCAAACTGTTATCTTTCAGATGAAGTTGACGTGACTTACTGAAGTACACAAAATTTGAGCAAGGTATCATTTTATTCGTTTAACGTGCGTAGCTCCCTTTGTCCCAATATCATAATTATCATTTTGAAGAACTATGTGATTAGCATTCAGCTAAGGAAGTCTCGATCAGTATCGAAGCTGTCAATAATAAAGAATCGCTTCATGCTTATCCGGCGTTTCTGTTTAGCCTGTTTCAGTCAAGTTTATTTTGTCTGGATACATGGACGAGTTTGTTGAGCGCGAGAGAGGCGCATGAAATGTCACTCTTAGCTTGGCACGAGGGAAAAGTGGGTCAGGAGACCTATGATATGATCAGCTACTTGTTTGAACTAAGAACTTCAGTGCCGGCTAAGATGGACAGGTATAGACATGCGGCTCTAGATCTGGAGACGTAAATGAGCGTAGCCAAGAGTAAATCTAGATTTTCGAGTCAACTCTTTAAACTTCAAGCGTATCTATAACTCGTTACACATCTAGTTAACAACATGAGGTAATTTTCATAACAACAGCAAGGAATGGAAACTGTCTGGTTGAATCTCTCTGTTCGAATTTGTTGCTTTCGTACGTCCCATAAATTTACATAACGAAATACTCCTCTGTTTTGACTGTCTTTTTCAGTAAAAAACTTTGGGAGGCTACAAAATCCACACAGCTAGAACAGTTTAGTTAGACCTTCACCAATTTCGATATTAACAAGGCTTTTAAGGATGATAATACCATTCTCAGCCTGGCATTGTAGAGGATTCTGGCCAAAGTCTCTGACAGATACCTTTATTCTATTGTATCACTAATAATCTCAAACAAAAACAACCTGCTTTTGAGAAATAATATCTCATGACAGTGACAAATAAAAACTTTGGTATATACCTTATTACATGAAATTTTCGCGACACGTTTATTTCGCGATTTTGAGGTGCGCATATTTCGCGACACTTAAATTCCGCGATTTGGCGGAAATTTTGTATTTTGAATCACTTTGACTTATTGTTCGCGTCACTTTAATCACTTTAATTTCGCGATTTTTTTTTAAATCGCGAAATTCGCGAAATTAACGTGTCGCGAAAATATCATGTGATAAGGTATATATAAGCAAAAAATCAACAAGTTGGCTAAAAAGAAACTAATAACTTATGATATTATGTCTGATACTACAATCGCATGGCAACATTTACAAATTTAAAAGTAGCATAAAAAGGTAAATAGATTCAGCTAATAGGATAATCTTTGTTTACAATATTTGCACATAAGAACGAGCACTTCATTTACTGATGACCAAGTTACAAAAATATCAGCTCTTTATACTGAAAGGGCGTGACGCTTATCGAAACTGAATTTTTTTAAGCCAATCGCAGAGCTCAGTCAAACCAAAACCAAATCCCTTTACAAAGTCAGTGTAAACTTTTCTAAGGCCACTGTCTGATTTAAAATTGCTATTTTAGCCTAAACTACACCGAACTAAGGATCATATTAGGAAACACCCCATCAGAAATATAGACTTAAAGGTCCATTTAAGGTCCAGTTCTTCCTTAGTCGAGACAAGTCAAAGATTCCATCCCAAAATTCCATGCTGATAACGTAACAATACACTGAGCCGTTAGGTGTCTGATTTGCTGTCACTCAATACTAACGGCGCAAAAATTCACAATACATTGGAAGCCTACAACCGGAATCACGGATCTTAGTAGTCAGCGGTGTGGCATTGTTCGGGTCGACCAACCGGCAGATCAAAGTTTTAAGCAAACGGCATTTTACAAGGCTGATTTAATGGCTCCTCAAAACGCTCATGTGCCATGTCTAAAAGGTTTGCGCTGACCCATAGCGCTGATAACATAGTAGTTGCAATTGCCAGTAAACTGTGTCGTTTCCATCTTCTTTGCCAAACAGTCATCACAGCTATATTCTGATAGCGAGTCTCGATTGCTAGAGAGACACTGGTGAAAAACCACTCGATCACCAGTTGAACTGAAGTTGCGATAGCAAAAGACCGTAATAGCCCTAAAAGGGAATCGTCTTGTAAGTATATATATTGATACACGTACAATAATCCGTTAACAGCCACTATAGCAGTTGATTCATACAACATGCTCATGATAGTGATATCAGCCATTAGTCTCTCACAGCGAGGAGTACGAAAACTTCCCCAAGGAGCTGATGTTCTTTTCCAAATCACGTGACAAATGTGATCAGCAACAACCATGGTGCTTCGTTCTATGACTTCTGTAGCACCGTGAATCAATCCAAGAACAGCCATGGATTGTAAACTGTCAAGATCTGCTTGCAACACTCGGAACATAATCGCTGAAACACAATACAATGGCGCTAACAGGGCACACGAATATCCCGGATGAGTAATATTCTCTTGCCGCTGAACAAGAATTCGTGAGACTACTTTGAATAGCACTCCAATGAGAGGAGCGAAGAGTGCGATTACCAGGCGAAGAATACTTTCCTTACTTTGTTTGTTATACAGTGGGTAAATGATAGTGACCACAGCAACGGCAACAATTATAATGGAACAGAAGGGAACTGTCATTTTTAAGAACAAAGCCAACTTCTCTTTGCATGATGTCCGTAGAGGACGGAAGTGATTCGTTAGAAGACAGGCCCCACAAAATACACTCAGAAAAAACAAAATATTGAGTGGAAGTTTTTGCACAGTAGAAAGCTTGGAATGAGATATTCCCTTGGCTTGTAGAACCACTCGATAAATTGTATCCAACAAATATGCAAGGCAAGCAACCAGGATAAGTTTTCGTTTGACCCCCATTAACTGACCTTGACGAAAAAGAAATAAGGAACATACAAAGAACGAAGGATATAGGAAAGCAGTAGAGATTATATCAGAAATTGATCTCGCCCATTGCACTTTTGCTGGAATGGACCTCTTTGGGTGAAATTCGCAGTTGTTTACAGTTGTAAAGGATAGATAGCAGATCAACATGAATACTGAGCCTATGATGATGGCAGTTAGTAAAGAAATTAAAAGTCCAATGTACATTGATTTACAAACTGTTCGGAGAGCGGATGGTCTGAGTCGCTTCCAAGCCATGGCTTCGATTTCGTCTTCGTGATCTTCTTGTGTTTCGTCGTTTTCCTCTATTACGCACGCGTTCATAACTCTCATTTCATGGCTGTTAGACCACGCTCGATAGTCCAAGCTTGTGGCTTGTCTGTCGCTGTATTCTTGATAAATACACTCCTCATTAGGATCTCCGTGACGATGCCATTCTCGACCTGTGCTTTCTAGAGGACTGTAGCCAAACGATTCTGCCATGTATTCAGGTTCTTGTGGGTTGTAGTGCTCTGTCACCCCTCGTGTGAAACTGAACAAGATGTGGCCAAACACCTCGATCAGTGTGCTACTACTCATTGTGTTTAGTTGGGAGATCAGTTGAACAAATATATCAAAGCCCGACGTAGTGTATCAGTCAGTCCAGGAGCACGTTTCCTAACCGACACCTGGTTAGTGCTGATCTTAGTAGTACAGCAAGCAGCTCAAATGAAATTCGGCCGGTGACAATCTGCAGTTGACAAACTATGCCTTCCTGTGTCAGTTGCTTCCGTTTCGTTCCAAGCCTTTTGTGGAGAAACCAGCGGGCCGTATCACTGTTATGTCTGTTTTCTCTCTTACACTTATACTTTCGAAATTTCATTTTTTTTAGGAAAAAAGGTTGGTTGTTTTGCTCCACCTGTTAAAGTACACCTAACCCGAAAAATGTTTTTTCGTTAAAACGAATTCATTTGCTATTCGAAGCATTTGAGCGAAAAAATTTTTGAATTTGGTTGAATCCTCGATTTGCTATGGCCATTCAAAGTCGCGCTTGAAGTGTTGCGCGACCGCGTTTTCGGGAGTCTGGGTCGGCGCGGTTGCTAATGACGCCTACCCAGGAACCAAACACAATGGCGCCTCAGTCAGCTCTCTGTATTTGCTCGAGAAAATGGAAAACAAAACTGATCGTTCCAATATTTTTTGGGACTAAAACGTCCAAGTTTTGTTTCAGAATCATTTCTTGTTCGTCACTGTAGTCAAAGTTAAGTTTCGATTTCGAAGACTCCGAAATAAACTTCGATCGAGCACGTTTGACAACTGTGAACTCACTGCTTAGAGCTTTGAGAGCGATTTGCAATATTTCAAGCGACGACGGGGAAGACTTCTTTGCGGACGAGCTCCTTGAATATTAGGAATGGAAAGAAGTGAAGTGAAGGAGCAGGCAAACGGAAAGCAGGAAAGAAAACTAAAGGACTGCTTTGGATGGTAATTTTGTCACCTAAACACAAGATTCCCACGCGTGTTTATAGCCCGTTTACATTTGTCCTTAGCGAGAATGTATTTTGTCAAGGTATGATTGTTCTATTAGACCCAGTTTGTGTTTTACTTTCTCGAATGCTTCATGTTTATAAGAGCGACGTAAGTGTTGCAGTTTTCGAGACTTGATGACCTCCAGAACACTGGCTTGGATCGATTGAAAATCGCGATCGTGCGGGAAGCAAAGCGAGAGGAAACATTTCATACAGTAACCGATTTCACATTGTCACACGTTTTAAGTCGTAACTCCATATAACCAATGTAAATTTTTCTCAAAGTTTGCCGTGAAATTCGTCGGATAAGCAAAAAGGATGTGTTCCCTAAGCGGTCCGCAGATAATGTTACGTGGTCATATTTTCCACACTATTGCACAGAATGTTTGTCGCACTGCTGATTTCCAAACCTTCGAAAAACTCTATGAGTCTAACAATTTTGTTATTATGTAATTCTAAAGGATTAATCTTAGACTTTTATCTAAATCGAAAGAGAAATAAATGTTGGTTGGCGGCGTACAGTTGCGACTATTAACATATCAATATAATGGTCGTAACGCTTCTTGATTGATCACACAACTTTGCCGGCTATGTTATAAATACTGCGGGATTGGAAGATACAGGTTGTCGGTAGTATTTCTACAAACTGCTGGTTGGCTTTAATAAGCAGAAAATTTTGAAAATAGCGTTTGAAAGTCTGCCGGAAAAATTCCAGTGAGAGTTCTTCAATGGTTCTCAAAGACTCAGTTCGCTTGTTTCGGTTCGACAAAATCAACCATCGTTTACGGTGTTATTGTACCATTGACCGATCATCGCCAGTAAATTGTACAGTATATTTTTCTTTAAATCTGGGATATTGCTGCAACAGCCGATAGCACCTCTGGAAGGCGTTCTACGCACTTTTCGAATGTGTATTGCACCTGAAGGAAATGAGAGGACATGAGATATTCAACCTTCCTGGGTAGACGTCACAACAGCCGCTGGACCCATTCCCCTCAAGCTCAGTCGCGAAACAAAATGGCGGTGTTTTGGAGCTATTTTCGACATTTCGTCGGGGCCCAGAAAATCGAAGATTTAACCCAACCCAAAAAATTTTTCGCAGAAGTATTTCAAATAACAAGTAGATTCGTTCCAGCGAAAAAAAATTTCGGGGTTAAGGGCACTTTAAATAAATATATCTAACTAAAACCCTAAATTTTCCAATTAGAAATCTAAGTAAAAAGCATGTAGCCCAATATTGATCAATCTATTAGCTGTTCATGTAAGGTTTTTTATTTGGCGAATCATAGAGTAAGCATTTTCTTGCATGTCTAGAAAGTCGTTTTCACATAAACTAAAGCCAGATCTTCGTGTATGCCATGTTCAAATTTTCAAGCCAAACTAGACGCATAACTGCGTGAACTCGGGCTTTTTTCCAACATCTTGCAATGTAAAAGTCGAACGCTGCAGAAGTCGTCTTTAAGCAACGTGAAAATCTCAAAGTTATTTGATAGCCTTTGTTTCTTAAATGCATCCATTATTTTGTATTTTTGTGCTCGTTTCTTTTGCAGTTCTTTTTTATTTGTAGAATCTTTTGCTTGCTTTTTGTTAAATAATAGTCTTCCTTCATGGTTCCATCCCTTTATAATTCTGTTTCTGCCTTTCATTTTTCATTATCCTTTTTCGTTCATTCTTGTCAACAGATTTGGTTAAACATGACACAAACTGTATTTGGTAATGCTCTGCTGAATGATATGTTTTTTGAACATTTCTAATAGCCTTAACAAGACAAGCAATACCATTTATGTTTTTAGTATATTGAACTGGAGTGATTTGACATTCATCATAGACCAAGAGGGAATATACATATTTTGATTTTTGTATGGATTTTGAAATACAGCTAACGCAAAAAGATGCGAACCATATCAAAAACCCTGTGCATTCACTATTATTCTTTATAATATTTTTGGAGAACAGATTTGCTTTGCACTGACTCAAACAATACTCCTTCAATAATATCACTTTTAAGGTCTAAAATTACTTCAACTCCACAAAAATCAACACTTTTGGGCAAATTTTTATTGGATGGTGAATTCATATCTAAAGATAAACTATCACATAATCTTTTGACATTATCGACAATAGAAGATAATGTTTTTGAGGTCCAATAAGCACAGGATTTCATTATAGAATAGCAAAGTGAATAAATAGCCACAGTAGTACTTAACTTAAGCTTCATGGTTTCACTAACACAAGTCTGAACAAGTATGTCATTTTCAGCTTCATTAATTATTACTCCTTTCACCTCAAACATAACATTGTTGTGTATACTCTGAAAATAATGCACTAAGTCACTAAGAGACAATACTTCAAGCAGCACACATGTACCTTGGGCATAGCTTCTACCATATGAATCCCTTGCATGAGAATCAAATATTTTAAACCCCACATTACCATTACAATAGATAGCAACAGCAGTACACCCTACTGTCAATACCAAATTAGTGTAATTTTCAGCCAAAAGTGATTCAAAGGCTCTTAGCAAAGAAGTACAGTATTGATATCCTTCTATGGCAGCCTCTTGATGGAGAGTACCAGTGTAGCTTTCACTGTACTGAAGTTGATAGTCCGTCTCGAACACATTTAGCATTGATGGTAATTCTGACTGCATTAAAAAGGATTGCCTGGCAAACTGAGACAAACCTGAATACAACTGATTTCCAATATTCATTATTTCCATGAGGTCATTGGCTGAATGGATTCCTTGTTTGCTATTGTGATCAAAGAGCATAAACTCATTGCAACACATTATTGTCCAGAATTCTGTCCAAATATTAGCTCATTACCTTGGCTATAAGGGGCTGATATTGTTTTGCTTGGGTCAATATACATTGGAGTAGAACCAGGGTTCTTCTCTATGTCTGTACTCAGTTTAAATTGACAAAAATTTGATATATGGGTCTGATTTTTGTGCCGGCACATCAAACTATTACAGGTAAACAATGATAAATACCGATTTGCTCGAAATTTAAGCTTCATCAACCCTTGATAAACCCTGCTAGAGCAATTAAACAAAAGCTTCTTTCCATGTTGTGTAATTTTATTTAAGCTCGTAATCTTTGTACTACATTCATGTTTTATAAGTTTTCTAACCTTCACATAACAGTAAAGCTTGGAAGACTTCGGTATACTTGCACAGATACGTTTGAAGACAAACTCCTTCAGCTTTCTGCTTTTGATACTCAGACTTCAAAATTCGAACCGGCAATCTGCTGGGTTCTCGATCACGTTTACCCACACGACGATTTCTACGTAGGCTAACAGGAGATAGCTGATTTGATATAGCATGATTTTCGATAGGTAGTTCATTTGATAAAGCAGTCATAGCATGGTTCACGATAAAAGGTTCACTCGTAAAGATTCGCTCGTAAATTGATCTCTCGTAAATCTCGCGGACCGACCCCTTCCGAAAATACTCAACATCTTTTAATGTGGGTCTACCTTGAGAAATGTATGCGTTTGTATGTGTTTTGAACGTTTTAGATTCCATAATATTCGCAGTCACCAACGAGACCTTAACACCATCCGCTATTACTCGCCCGTGTGCTTCAGTAGCGCACACTACGCATGCGCACTATGCAGATTCTACGCATGCGCCGTAACCTCAACGGCGATTTCTAAATGAACGCAAAAAAAAAAAAAAAAGAAGCCGAATTTTTACCTTGGGCGTTTCCTTCGGAAAGCCCGAGTAAAAAGTTGAATTTAATTTGTCGACCTGATGGCATGATAACTTGGAATGAATTTTTAAGCAAAAGGAACTGTGTTTTCAACGTGTTCTCAAGCATCTTCCTGTGGTTTGACCTTGGCTGCAGTTTTCTGTCAGTGGCTGAATCGAAGCACGTCATTCCTCTCGACCCGTGCGTCCGTGGATCGAAACTTACTTTTCTTCTCAGTTTTTTTCTAGCTTTTTTTCCAACATATGCAATTTTGCCTCACGTAACGCTTAACACAGTGAACCCTGAACACCTTTATCAGCGTGTTATTCATGTCTGCTTGGTTTAACAAATTAAACTACTTAAAGTCATGGTCTGAAATTTTCAAAGTGGATTGCCTGTACCCACAATAACTATAGCTACTCTTACTTTTAGCTGAATGACTGAATAATTGCGGAGATTCCAAAGTGCTTTTTAAAATCCTTGGTTATCTGTTATCTTTCAGGTGAAGTTGACGTGACTTACTGAAGTACACAAAATGTTGAGCAAGGTATCATTTTACTCGTTTAACGTGCGCAGCTTCCTTTGTCCTAATATCATAATTATCATTTTGAAGAACTATGTGATTAGCATTCAGCTAAGGAAGTCTCGATCAGTATCGAAGCTGTCAATAATAAAGAATCGCTTCATGCTTATCGTTTCTGCTCAACCTGCTTTAGTCAAGTTTTGTCTTGATCCATGGACGAGTTTGTTGAGCGCGAGAGGCGCATGAAATGTCACTCTTAGCTTGGCACGAGGGAAAACTGAGTGGGTCAGGAGACCTATGATATGATCAGCTACTTGTTTGAACTAAGAACTTCTGTGCCGGCTAAGATGGACAGGTATAGACATGCGGCTCTAGATCTGGAGACGTAAAATGAGCGTAGCCAAGAGTAAATCTAGATTTTCGGGTGCTCTTTAAACTTTCAAGCGTATCTATAACTCGATATACATTCAGTTAACAACACGAAGCAGTTTTCATAACAACAGCAGGGAATGGAAACTGTCTGGTTGAGTCTCTCTGTTCGAATTATTTGCATTCGTGCGTCCGAGAAAATTGGCATAACAAAATACTGCTCTGTTTAGAAAATCCACACAATTATTGAAACAGGTTGGTGAGCCTTAACCAATTTGGTCAGCCTGGAATTGTAGAGGATCCTGGCAAAAGACTCCGATAGATACCTTTATTCTATTGTATGAATACAGCCGGCTTTGTGTAATAATATTAATAGTCTCATTGCAGTGTCTAGTAAAAAGCTCGGTTATATATATAAAAGCAAAAAATCAACAAGTTGGCTAAAGAGAAACTAATGGGATATTTTAATATGTCTGGTACTACAATCACAGCGCAATATTAAAAGGTATCAGATATATTAAATAGAGTCAGCCAATAGGGTACGTAACCTTTGTTTAGAATATCTGCATATAAGCACGAGCACTTCATTTACTGATCAAGCTATAAAATTATAAGATAGTCGCAGAGCTCAGCCAAAGCAAAACCAAAACATGACAAATAATCTTTTACAAAGTCAATCTAAACTTCTCTCAAGCTATTGATTAAAAATTGCTATTTTAGCCTAAAGCCCCAACCAAACGATCGCAACATTTGAACACAACATATCGCAACATTGCTGGGCGCAACGTGTTGCGCGCGTTTGGCCACCCTGGTCACGGCATGTTGCGACATGTTGCGACATGTTGGGTGTTATTGGTCAAATTTTTCTTGCAACATTTGTGGATGTTGCATGATGTTGTAGTCGTTTAGCCAGGTTCGTGAAACAATCTTGTGCCAGGGCATGCGCACTAGTTCGATTTTTAACACCCAACATGTCGCAACATGTTGTAACAGGGTGGCCAAACGCGTGCAACATGTCGCGCCCAACAATGTTGCGATATGTTGCCTTTAAATGTTGCGATCGTTTGGCCGGAGCTTGCAAATGCTGGGCCAACAACGTTGACATATGTTGTGTTGAAATGTTGCGATCGTTTGCCCGGGGCCTAAAGTAAACCAAACTAAGGATCTTATTAGGAAACACCCCATCAGAAAGGGCACACTAAAAGCCGCCGTGTTTTCCCTGATTCGATTTGAGACACAGAACTAGCACGACCTCTTGATGTAATGATGGCGTGTGAAAATAGAATTTTGATACTCGAAATAAACGAGCAACTAGTCTTTTTCTTTCTTTTGTCTCTCTGCTTGTTCGAAAAGCAACAAAAAACTTTTCCTCGGTGTTTCTATCTAGTTAAAGAGACACTTGTGAAAGATTGAGAGAATTACGTGTAGAAACACTTGCAGGCTTGTCACCTGTGCACTAATTCTGACCCAGACAGTATTTTACCGGCTTGATCAGCTTGATCAGCAGCAGGAAGGCGCGGTGGTCTTATGGTTAGTGCGCTCATCCCCGGATCGAGCGGTCCGGGTTCGCCCTGGCAAGGGACACTGTTTCGTGTTCTTGGGCAAGACTCTCACAGTGCCTCTATCCACCCAGGAGTATAAATGGGTAGCAGCGAATTGTTGGGGAAACCTAACAAATTGCGGGGGAGTGACCTGCGATGAACTAGCATCCCGTCCAGGGGGAGTAGAAATACTCCTAGCCGCTTCATGCTATAGAAACCGGGATAAGCTCCGGCAGCTATGAGCCAGTCGGCTCCAAGGCTTCACTTTTTACTTTGATCAGCAGGAACGCTTCTGTTAAATCTCCCATACCCATCGTGGAAACAAATGCAGAACAAGCTTAAAGAGACTGGCTCTATCACGGCGATTTTGCTGTAGTTTTGGTCCAAGAGGTGTTAAATTTAACTGAGGTTTTGTTTGCACACAACATGCCCCCACAACACCAACATGAAGATACTAAGCACGGTGCCTACTAAATGCAAAGGTTTTATCGCCAGGTTAGGATCACGCGGAAAAAAATAGATCTTTGCAAGGGCTATTGGAATCCACAAAGAAAAACTGGGGTAGCCACGCATTTTTCCGAGATAATTAGCCTTGAATCTCACAAAAAAGCTGACATCAGCATTTTTCTGAGAAAAGAAGGAGAAGATATTTCTTCACAGATTTTCTTAGAATTCGCCTTTACATACAGAAAAGCAAACATATTTATAAAGATCTTAAAACTTAATGGTGAATGGTTACATAAAAACCATTTTTGATATGTTTTTAATAACAAAATCGTTGCAACAGCGCTTTTAGCGTCTCTGACAGCCTTCCTCTGGTTCAGCTAAAATACATTGTAACTATGTTTTGCTCACAACCAGAAACTAATAATGACGTGCTGAACAGGCTTGCCACTTCCATTTTATAACACAAAAGGTAGGGGTAACCACGCGTTTTTTTAAAGTTATTGTTCTTTTTTCAAAACTTTTAGAGTGCCAGTCACATTTTTCCCTGTCACCTCCTCAGTAAGTAAAACATTTGATTATCTCGTACTTGTTCTGGGCGCGCACTACGCCATGTGCAGGCACATGTTTACAGTTGGATTTCAGTATAATTTTCGACAGATAACAGCTATTTTTTCAGCTGCAAGACGTTAACAGTTACTGGTTAGCGATATTCTACTATTCTGGTGTTCCTGGTTTAAGTACAGGTTCATTAAACTTGATTTGGTCACAGTAGAAAAAATTTTTTTTTTCATCACAGGGAGGAGAGGCCGCTCTCAACTTTGGGATAACACACACACGTTAAACTTGGAGAACTGTGTTCTTTATTTATCGTCTATAATATCACAATTTTTTTGACTTTACCCACTCAATGGCGTGACAATGAACACAAAATGAACACACTCTATAAACGGTTAGCCATACAGTCACGCCATACAGAACTGGCTTTGAAGAGGATCGCATCCAAAGGTAAAGTCTGCATGCGAGCCAAGTGGCCCATCAGGCCGGAGCTTATCCCGGTTTCCGTAGCATGAAGCGACTAGGAGTATTTCTACTCCCCCTTGGATGGGATGCTAGTCCATCGCAGGGTTACCCCCAGCATTAAGTTCGCCGGTACCCATTTATACACCTGGGTGGAGAGAGGCACTGTGAGAGTAAAGTGTCTTGCCCAAGAACACAACACAATGTCCCTGGCCAGGGCTCGAACCCGGACCGCTCGATCCGGAGACGAGCGCACTAACCATGAGGCCACCGCGCCTCCCAACGAGCATCCAAAGACTCAAACAAATATCTATACTTTTATTGTACCAACCAGGAGCCATAATCGGGGCTCCTGGTACCAACCCAATTATTTACATCATAATCTCGAATGACTACCGCCTTTAAGTAATAATTGTTAAACACACTTTTTATAGGGATAATTAAATAATTCGGTTCCTAAAGTGGATTTAAAATAATCAACAATTCCAAGTCAGCTAAAAGGAAAATGATGATATATGACATTATACAAACTACGATATATGATATTATACAAACTACGCTGAGCAATATTTAAAAGCAATATAAAGGCAAGTAAACAGAGTCAACCAACAGGATAATCTTTGTCTACATAAGCATGAGCACTTCATTTACTGACCCAGCTTCAAAAATATCAACTCTGAATATAGAAAGGTTATGACACGACAGACTATATCAAGCAATTGGCCAAAACACTCAGTCCAAACTGTGCTTAATTTCAGTAAGCCAATCGCAGCACTCAGGGAAAGAAAACCCAGAAGAAATAATCTCTTTACGAAGTCAGTCCAAACTTTTCTGAAGCCATTAATTTTCCAACCGATTTAAGTGCGTAGGAAAATAATTGAAAACCGTCATTTGAAGTAAATTTAGTAACAATTCTACCAAAAAACCTAGACTGTTCGCTCTCAATTTCTATCAGGTGCATGATAGTCGATTCGGCCTTAGGCCTCATCATCTATCACTTCATAGAGGTTTCGAATTCATAAGCTATTTGTGAAGTATTTGAAATCGCATAGCTAAACCCTTCGCACGCTTAAGTTCAGTTCTTAGTCGAGACACGTCAAAATATCAATCCCGAAATTCCACGCTGATGATGTAACGGCTCGCCGAATCATTTAGTGTCTGATTTCTGGTTACTGAAGTAATGGCGCGAAAACACACAATTCATCGGAAACCTACAACCAGAATCAAGGATCTCTGTAATCAAAAGTGTGGCATTGTTTAGGTCGAGCAGATTGCAGATCAAGATTCTTTGTGATCTCCAGTTTTAAGTGAACGGCATTTTACAATACTGAGTAGAAGGCACTTCAAAAAGCTCATGTGCAGTGTCTAAAAGGTTTGCGCTAATCCATAGGGCTGATGACAAATAGATACAACTGCCATTAAAATGTGTCTTTTCCATCTTCTTTGCCAAACAGCCATGACAGCTATATTCTGATAGTGAGTCTCGATCGCTAGAGAGACACTGGTGGAAATCCATTCGATCCCCAATTGAATTAAAGTTGCGATAGCAAAAGACTGTACCAGTTCTAATAGGGAATCGTCTTTTAAGTATACATATCGATACAAGTACAATAATCCGTTAACAGCCACTATAGCAGTTGATTCAAACAACATGCTCATGATGGCGATATCAGCCATTAGTCTCTCACAGCGAGGAGTACGAAAACTTCCCCAAGGAGCTGATGTTCTTTTCCAAATCACGTGACAAATGTGATCAATCACAACCATGGTACTTCGTTCTATGACTTCTGTAAAGCCGTGAATCAATCCAAGAATAGCCATGGATTGTAAACTGTCAAGATCTGCTTGCAACACTCGGAACATAATCGCTGAAACACAAAACAATGGCGCTAACAGAGCACACGAATATCCCGGATGGGTAATGTTCTCTTGCCGCTGAACAAGAATTCGTGAGATCACTTTAAATAGCACTCCAACGAGAGGAGCGAAGAGTGCGATTACCAGGCGTAGAATACTTTCCTTACTTTGTTTGTTATACAGTGGGTAAATTATAGTGACCACAGCAACGGCAAGAAGTATAATAGAACAGAAAGGAACTGTCATTTGTAAGAACAAAGCCAATCGCTGTTTGCATGATGTCCGTAGAAGACGGAAGTGATTCGTTAGAAAATAGGCTTCACATAATACACTCATAAGAAACAAAATATTGAGTGGAAGTTTTTGCCAAAAAGAAAGCTTGGAATGCGATATTCCCAAGGCTTGTAGAACCACTCGATAAACTGTATCCAAGAACCATGCGAAGCAGATAACCAGGATCATTTTTCGTTTGACCCCCTTTACTTGATGTTGATGAAGTAGAAATAACGTGCAGATAAAGAACGACGGGTATAGGAAAACAGTAGATATTACAGCAGATATTGTTCTCATCCATTGCACTTTTACTGGAATGGACTTCTTTGGGTACAATTCACAGTTGTTTATAGTTTTAAAACATAGATAGCAGATCAACATGTATACTGAGCCTATGATGATTGCAGTTAGTAAAGAAATCAAAGCTCCAGTGTACATTGATTTAAAGACCGTTCGGAGAGCGGATGGTCTGAGTCGCTTCCAAGCCATCCCTCCGTTTTCGTCGTCGTCATCTTCCTGTAATTTGTCGTTTTCCTCCATTAAAGATGCGTCTATAAGCATGATTTCAGGGCTGTTAGGCAGCGTACGATAGTCCAAGCTTGTGGCTTCTCTGTCGCTGTATTCTTGATAAATATACTCCTCATCAGGGTCTCCGTGACGATACCATTCTTGGTCTGTGCTTTCTAGAGGACTGTAGTCAAAAGACACTGCCGTGCGTTCAGGTTCTTGTGGGTTGTATTGCTCTGTCACTCCTCGTGTAAAACTGAACACGATATGACCAAACACCTCTATCAGTGTTCTGCTACTCATTGTTAATCGGTGAGCAGTAGATCAGGTGCTTTAAACCCTACTAGTGTATTAGTTAGTGTAGGAACGGTCGAGCACTTTATGACGCAGCTGAATTTCAGTGATAAACTAAGTTTTTGCCTTGTTGTGCATGATAATGAGGGGTTTTTACTCTCAACAGGCTAAATAAATAAGGTTCTGCTGAGGTCACATGCTAATTTAGGGAAATAATGCTCACCAACTATAATAATTGCTTGTTCAAGTCAGTGAGCGAAACATTCCTTATCGGTATACTGGCTGTTTTGCTGTCGTGTTTTATTTTTATTTAATTAATTTAATCTTTTTTGAGGACTCGAAACAGTCAGAAGTGTTGCAGTTTTCGTAAAACTATAATTATTTTGCTTGTTAGCAGCTTTTATTGTTTTGGGGCTAGAAGCATTGTTTCTGTTGTCTGTTCCATTGTCCTGGATATCAAGCCATTCATGTGAGACCTTACGAGAGCTGTTTCCCGACCCGAGACAGTCATTGTATTTTAAACAGCGGGAACAAACCTAAAATGACGAGCAGTGGAGTTCTTCTGGCCATAATTAATAGATGAATTCAAACAAACTTCAAAGAAGCAAACAAAGATGACGAGAATTGTACTAGAATGTTACGCGAGACTGGGCACCTTCTTCTGTTGTCTGCTCACTACGCAAGTGACCGAAGCGTTTCCACTGACTAGCAACTCTGACAGGTGTAGACACTTATTGGGTTTTGTGCATCCACTAACTATGGTCAGTCGTTTGATGTGGTCGAACAGTGTTCGATGTATGTTAAACTGAGGTGTGTTCTGTCGCACTTTGTAATAATCATCGCACTTTGTAATACCTGTCGCACTTTGTAATAAAACTGTCGCACTTTGTAATACCTGTCGCACTTTGTAATAACACTTGTCACACTTTGTAATAAAATAGCTGTCACACTTTGTAATAACAAGTTGTCGCACTTTGTAATAAATTAAGCTGTCGCACTTTGTAACAACAAGTTGTCACACTTTGTAATAAACTTTCAAATTTCCTTTGAATAGGATATTTGGTAGAAATTATATGACTTAACTAATCCCCCAGGGCACAAATACGTTCTTCCTTGATATTTTGCTCTGCATACTAAACTGACCGGACGAAAATGAAACTCGTTCTCCCCCACGCTTCTCGCAATTGTTATTTTGGAGATAACACAGCTTGCTTAGCAACGATGGAATGCAATAAGTGAACAGAGGGCAAATAACTCCTGGTAAAAATAAAAAGATACGCGAGAGGGTTGAGTCCAAGGGTTAGTAAGGGAGATGGAGACTTCAAGTGACTTGCCACATGTTCTATATGAGGTAATTTTTGGGGGAGTAGTCACAGGATTTAAAATAGTTGCTACAATCATGGCTAAAAGTCGGGATACCTTGAACACCATTACAAGACAAATACCAAAATTCTTTTTGCTCTTTTTATTTCACCTTGTCGCGATTTCATGAAGTTGCTTTATTCTTTTTTTAAATGACAACTGCATGTACTAAAAAGTGTGTTCATCCGTTTGCCTAAATAATAATGTACAGATTCGTTTTCGGTTCTACTCGAACGGCATCCCACGACATCTCATGGTCGCCACGTTGGCGACTCATTTTCAAGCCTGGTCACCAGAGGCAAAATTTTAGTCGCCATGGCGCCTAAACTGGTCGTAACTTGGAGGGTTAATATTTATAAGAACAATAATAATAATAATAATAATAATAATAATAATAATAATAATAAAGCTAAACAAATTATAATAAAGTTAATTAGTACATGGATAGTGAACATATGAACAACTCCACCATAGGCTCTTCCGCTTATGGGCGGTCTTGGAGAAAAACGTCATTTAACTTTGTGTCAATTTTGACGCCTAGGAGCCGGCTTTTCTATTATGATAAGACTATTCTTTTATTGTGCAACTTCATAGTTTTTTCCTTCGATAAAGCCGGTATGGCATATAAATGGATCTTAGCCTTTATGAGCTGCCTTATGCTGTGTTTTTGCAGTTTCGGAGCAGAAAAGAAAGGGAGATATTTTCATTCATTAAGCGACGAGGCTTACGAGACGCTGTTGCTGCTGGTACAAGGAAATTTTAACCTGCCCGTGGCAGAACGCACACGCGAACAGAGGAATGCAGTAGTGCGCTATTGGCGCCAACGTGATAGCTTACACCTTGGACCTCAGTCTACCCCAACACTGTACTTTGATGGCAAGAAAGTAGTTAAGAAGTCGTCGATAGCAAGTCTTGTTGCAAAAACGTTTGATCAAGCAAAAGCTGGTGGATGTAAAAAACTGCGAAATCGAGCCGCAGATGGCTTCGCAGGTCTGAGCGAAAGAAATATCCTACGAGTGACAAACAACGAAGCGAAGTATCGCATACACAATGTCAAATTCACAAATAAAGCCATGCCAAGGCCAGTAACCGCCAGGACAATTCAAGGTCAACATCAAATTGACCTGATGGACTTAAGCAAAGAGGCTGTCAACCACAACAGGCACGTGTACAAGTATGTTCTAAGCGTAATGGATATTTTCAGTAGGTATTTGTGGTTGCGGCCGCTGGAAAAAAAGTCAAGCCAACATGTTAGTCGGGCACTTCAGAGGATCTATAGCGAGCACGGTCCACCGGATCGCCTTCAAAGTGACAGAGGAACAGAATTCGAAGGGAAGGTTAGACCTCTTTGCAAACAGTTAAAAATAAAACTAATTAAATCGAGACCCTACCACCCGCAGTCGCAGGGAAAGATTGAGAGATCGCACAGACGATTAAGAAAAAAAATCATGTACGACTTAGTATCCCTGGGTAAAAAAGGGGTTAACTGGGCAGCGAATCTTGAAGACTATAACCGGATTTTGAATGAAGAATGTAAAGAAGAACTTGGCTGGAGGTCTCCTTTCGAAATATATTATGGGCGGAAGTCAAATCAATTAGTGAAGGCGTCGCTGGACTGTGTAGATTCTGATGATAACATGGTTACCACAGCGCCAAATAAACGGGAATTGGCCTGCCACCTGAAGAAAGTAAAAAAGATCCGACGGAGAGCTAAGCTTTACAGCAAGAAGCTTAACGATCGAATGGTAAAGAGCCACAAGCGACGCCACAAAGCGGAAACTTTTAAAGTAAAAGAGCACGTTCTGGTACGCTACAGACCGCAAAAAGGAGGTAAACTTGCACCGAAAAGAATGTTTGTTGTTAAAGGCACAGTAGTAAAGAAGAGAAAAACAAATCCTGATACATATAAAGTCAGATTTAGGCCTCCAAATTCTTCTAAACACATGGAAGAATGGTTTTCGGTAGAAGACATTGCAAGCATTAGAAAACGCCACCGAGGAAGCACAGCAGAAACTAAAACAATAAAACAGCAGAAAATAAAACAACTTCGAAAAAAAAATGTACATACCGTTAACAGCCCGCGATCGTTTTCTGGATCTAGACTTTCCCGACATGGATTTGTCTCTCATGTACAATCCACCAGGTGACGGAAACTGTCAGTTTGGGGCACTGTGCTTCTGGTTAAACCGTCTCGGTATACACCGATCAGCAGAAACTGTCCGGGAAGAAATTATAAAGTACCTGACGAACAATCCAAACAACAGTGAAGGTATGCCTTTGGAGCTTTTTGCGGCCACACCCTGGGCAGAATATTTACGCTCAATGGCAAAGAATGGCACCTATGGTGACCAAATAACTTTACAAGCGGCAGCAGATTTGTACAATATTGAAATTGTTGTAATTTCGACCTTGGGACCTGATGCCACAGCGGTAATTTCTCCCTCTTCTAGCATACCCACTGCAAGAGTTCAGCTGGGGCATTATGCAGAGAACCACGGAGAACACTACATATGTGTGGACGGCAGAGTGTTGCTGGAGGAGGAGGAGCAGGAGAAAAAGACAAATGGAGAGGTGGAAAAGGTGGAAGATGATGAGCAGGAAGAAAGGGCAGAAGAAGAGGTGGAAGATGATGGCGCGGATTTGTTATCTACTCAGGAGGATTACGCACGCGGCCAGTATATGGGAAAGGAAAGAGAGGTGCCTGAACAAGATCAACATCGTATACAAATCCCCATCCACTTTGTTGGAAACGAGACCGTTGGAATGGTTTCCACGAACGACGCAACCACCCCCATAGAAAGGCTCCCGAATGAAATTTTAGAGAAAATACTTTCCGAGGCGTTATTATCTTCTGGTTTTTCCTGGCCTAACCATGTATGCCGGATGTATAATAACCTATGTTCAGTCAACGTCCGTTTTCGTGATATCACCCGTAGACTGGTCTCGATGCTCCCGAGTATTTACTTCTCTGAGGGTGGTGAACTTGGCATC
This sequence comes from Orbicella faveolata, assembly GCF_042242905.1. Lineage (NCBI taxonomy): Eukaryota > Metazoa > Cnidaria > Anthozoa > Scleractinia > Merulinidae > Orbicella > Orbicella faveolata. The sequence continues at coordinate 16,445,194 of NW_028301547.1, read as the reverse complement.
GTTAGCGTCAGGAGCCTAATTAAAAAGTTTGGATCTTCGAGTGGTGTTGTGCTGGAGGTACGGCGAATAGTTGCCAGTCCAAATTGGGCAAATGCTTGGCTGGATCTGCGATTTCGTGGTTTGGGATGGTTTATCATCCTCAACATATTCTGGCCAAAAAGTCAAAAGTAGCATTTTGTTGAAATCTGCTTTGTCATTATTATCCACTCGGCTAGAATAGAATCACCCATGGTCTTTTAATGACTTTTTGCTTTAAAACAAAAAACAGTTCCTTGAACTGAGGAGAGAGAAACATTCTGTTCGTTCAGTTGTGTATTAAGTATTTATAAACAACTAGTTAATTCCGTTTCATGTTATAGTTCGTTGTTGTTTATTCAAGGTTGAAATAGACTTTTATTCAATGGTTCTGATTCAATGCTTTAATACCACATATACTGATTACGGCTATGATGGTTGCTGTTCCATATTCTGGCTTATGTCAAGCCAATGCGATTTTTGAATTAAAATACGATACTATTTCACAATTATTCTATTCAACTATAGTTAACGGTCCCTTCTTAGAAGACTCCCAGTCAAAGCCTTTATTTCCGGATCGTACCATTTTGTACAGCTGTTATAAATACCAGCAAGATGTGTCCTCTACTCTTTTACTGATACACTATGTCCCTGCAAGTTGCTTTCCAGTTTCGTCCTCTCTAAAACTCCCACGGAAACAAACCTTTTTATTTTCATCCGCAGGAGATGCCAGTATATTTAAAATTCGAATCTTTATTTAAGATGTGATAAATACCTTTTTAATACCTGAATTAAGCTATCATTTACAAATTAAACATGCAATAGGGTCTCATTTGCACGATAAATTAGACTAGTACCTAACCAATGGAGCGGCTTAACAAAACCGATTTTTAAGTCATTATTCGTGATGACAAAGTGTTTCTGTCGCGATACATCGTAGTCAAGACAAATAACAATTGCGAGAAGCGTGGGGGAGAACGCGTTTCTTTTTCATCTCCTCAGTTTAGTATACAAAGTAAAATATCAAAGAAGGACGTATTTGTGCCCTGGGGGATTAGTTAAGTCATATAATTTCTACCAAATATCCTATTCAAAGGAAATTTGAAAGCTTATTACAAAGTGTGACAACTTGTTATTACAAAGTGTGACAGCTTAATTTATTACAAAGTGCGACAACTTGTTATTACAAAGTGTGACAGCTATTTTATTACAAAGTGTGACAAGTGTTATTACAAAGTGCGACAGGTATTACAAAGTGCGACAGTTTTATTACAAAGTGCGACAGGTATTACAAAGTGCGATGATTATTACAAAGTGCGACAGAACAAGGTGTTAAACTGAACTAAGGTGTAACGGAGAAATAATATGATAATATAAATGAAATCAAATAATTAAAATCTTTGCTAATTAATTAACAACAGAAATCTAGTCCAAGGTCGCTGTAATGATAACATTTGTTTTGGAATTTTGATGGAATCTTTAAATGAGCACGAGAACATTTTTTCAGTTTACACAATTGCTATAAAAGGCGCAAGGCAACAAAATTGGCATGTAACTCTGAGGGGGGGCGGGGGGGGGGGAGTGGATTCCCATATGAAACAGTCAGTGGATGCTCGTCATCTCGCTTAGGGGTGTAAATCAAGGACTTTGGCCTCACTTAGGATGTTCAAAATGAAACGTCACTTTGTTAGCCCTCGATGCATCCGTATAGGAAGAATTCCAAAAAAACGTTTGTCATGTCCATTTTAAAGTGGTCTCTTTTTGGGATTAAATGAGACTCGAGCCACGATTAGATTGTTATCCTACAGGGGTTTAATACAAATGTTCTGAGAAACATCCCCGCCCGATCTTTTCGCATGACAATCTCCCCGGGAAGTAACTTATTTCATTGTATTGTAGTTTCGCCTATTGTTCAAATTTTGCGAGCCTAAAATAACAACTTCATTTCACGGTAAATGCGATCGGGAGTCTAGTTTTCTTTCCTTTTAGCTCCCCGCCGTGCCTCCTGTAAAATGGAAATAAAGGCGATGTGACCAGACGCATCTCTCAATGTACTGCTTCATGCTTTTGGCCCTCTTTTGGCCCGCTCAATTTTTCTGTAAAAATGAAAAAATTAGTACCTTCGATTGTCTCGCACTATTGTATCCTTCGATTTAGCAATCATCTCGAAAGTTTCAGACTTCATTTCCGAGTGTTAATTTACTATTTCTGAAGGCAATCGGCTACTTTCACATTTTCCCCAAAGTTTCGCCTCCACGAAAAGTTTATGAACCTGCGCTGATCTCTTCTTTTCTGGACATGTTTCCGGCGATTAAAGGATTTCGATTAGCTCGTCATGATCGTTCCCTTCAGTCTTTACAGCACTGTTGAAATGAAACGAAACCCCGTAAATTTGTGAGCAGATTTTTACAAAAGCGATCAGCTTTTAAGCTAACGTAACTCAGGAAACAGTCAAATTTCTGTTTGTACGAAGGAAATGTTACCTGGCAATAGGGCGCGTTTCCTCGGTTTTGATGAAAACTGACTGATATAGTTCTTCAGTATCGTCATCTCAGATTCATCTTCTATGGTGATAGTCTATTTCGCCTCACTTATGGTCGTATTTAAAAAAGAAAGTGTGGAGGCTCTCTCGCTGACTTGCACAACGCACGTGGTTTCGAGTCGTAAAAAAATACATTGTACTTTGACCTTTTACATGTGCCGTCGTGTTCAAGTATTTTTAAGGTGAAAACTACTTATTTTTATTATTTTTATTCCATTTTTATTATTTTGATTTGATTTGTATTATTTGTATTATTTTTGTATTTGATTTTTATCATTTTGGTTTTTTGTCAAGGTTCCGGGTGGGTTCCGGGTAGGTTCCGGGGGGGTTCCGGCTAGTTCCGGGGCGGTTACGGGTGGGTCCGAGTTGTTCCGGCAGGTTCCAGTAGATTCCGGGTGGGTTCCTCGTTTTACATTCACCCGCCATTGCATCGACATCGCAAGAAACTGGAGATGTAGAAGCTGTCAAAACGTCTGTCATCTCGTGCTACGACACCGTTCGAGAGACACTTCCAACACTTTTGGTTTACTGAATAGTGAGATGGTTAGAGTATCGGCTTTACTCGCTACAAACATTCGTAAAATCAGAAAATTCAAGACACAAAATCTTCACACGAGACCTTAGACTTTTATTTTTATGGCCAGAATTTGTTACGGTTAACAATTTTTTACGGCTAACGGTTAATTTTTTTCAATTTTACGGCTAACAGCTAGATTTTTGGCCGTTTTACGGCTAACGATTAACCCCATTGAGACACTCTTACCATACATGTTTTTGGTGTCTCAATACAGTTTTTTCTAGATCATACCAAGCATATGAAAATTACACCAGGAATTGGAAATAGATTGACGTTTGGTATAGTGTATTTCTTAAGGCAATTGATATTTCCATGGAAACGATAAGCAAAAAACTGAGAATCGGTTGAACATGAATTCTGCGCGAATCAGATGTGTAATGAAAAAGCTGATACAAATCTGGATGTTTGACTTCTAGTAAATCGCAAAAATATTTCATGATCAATAGCAGGACAGAAGCATTAAAAACTTGACAGGAAAGGCATTGAAGTCAGGCAACTTTTCCCACTGGAGACGGCATGCTTTTAATTTAGTGTGGAGGCGCGGTGGCCTCATGGTTAGCGCGTTCGTCTCCGGATCGAGCGGTCCGGGTTCGAGCCCTAGCCAGGGGACACCGTGTTGTGTTCTTGAGTAAGACACTAAACTCTCACAGTGCCTCTCTCCACCCAGGAGTATAAATGGGTACCAGCGAATTGTTGGGGAAACCTAACAAATTGCGGGGGAGTGACCTGCGATGGACAAGCATCCCGTCCAGGGGGAGTAGAAATACTCCTAGCTCAGTTTTCAGTGTTAGTTCAGTTTTATTATCGCGCACTATTGACAGAAAAACAACTTAACGTAAGATGGTTTACAATGATATAGGAAAAATAAATACAGATAGAAATTAACTACAAGAAACAATATTTAATTGTGTACAGTGACCAAAGTAGCCAATGAGCTTTCGAGTTGGTCACTGTCATGTAGATATAAGTTGGCGTTGGCCGCATGCTAAGTTAATTTAAACATTAAACATTAAAGACGCGTCATGCTACAGAAACTGGGATAAGCTCCGGCAGCAGTCGGCTCCAAGGCTTCACACTTTTGGCGCCAAAAATCTCGCTATGAAGGATAATAGTTGTCTTATTTTAAACAAAATCTAGTTGTTCCCCCTCAATTTAACCCATAATTTTCGAGTTAACAATTAGGAGAGGCCAAAGAAACTTTGGGATCGTAGAACAGCTCTAGTGGGTGACTGTATAGTGACCGCCGCTCGCACTGCGGGCACAGCCACCGTATGCAAGGTTGAACATATCAGCCGCTCCTAAAATATCAATTTTAAAAGACTGCGTCCAGCCAGCTTTGATTATGACCATCTTCGCTTACATCGGGTAGAATGCCTGGACATTATTAATTATTCATGACCGGCGAAGCGGCAAATTTGAATGTTTGCGTGTCGTGAAATGCCCTGATTAAGAGAAGAAAGGGTCCAAATTGGCCCAATAGCGTTGATAAAACTTACTGTTCTGGTTTCCAGGAGTTAAAACTTCAACTTTCACGCGCGGCTTTTTGAAGAAGAAGGTTGAATCTTCAATTTAAGCCGTTAAGTAAGTTGATATATGAGGTATAAGGAGTAGCTTTTTGCTCTTGAAAATGGGCAAAAATTGGCCATTTTTTGTATGGGGACCGTTTTCAGAAGCAATTTTCAGAAACAATTATTTTTATTCCTAGCAAAGTTTTAGGGGATTTCAAGGCGAATAAAGTAAGGTAAACATCGCCAATTACTGAAAAACTTCAAAGAGGCCAGCGAGTTATTGTGTGACAACAACAGCGTGAAGACTCGTGTCAATCGGTCAGATTTTTTTGAGAAACTCGGCTTTCAAGACCAGATCTTTAGCAAAGAAACAATTTTTTTTATTCCTTGCAAAGTTTTAGGGGATTTCAAGGCGAATAAAGTAAGGTAAACATCGCTAATTACTGAAAAACTTCAAAGAGGCCAGCGAGTTATTATGTGACAACAACAGCGTGAAGACTGGTGTCATCAGTCAGATATTTTTGAGAAGCTCGGCTTTCAAGACCAGATCTTTAGCAAAGAAACAATTCTTTTTATTCCTTGCAAAGTTTTAGGGGATTTCAAGGCGAATAAAGTAAGGGAAACATCGCCAATTACTGAAAAATTTCGAAGAGGCGAACGAGTTATTGTGTGACAACAATCTTCGAAGTTTTTGTCACAGAATAATTCGCTCGCGTGAAGATAAGAGTGTTATTCCGTGGATAATTATTCTCCGGAACTTCTTCTGTGATATCCTTTACGTAAAGAAATCACACCAAAACCATGCTATACATCTAAAATCTCATTTAGACTATCAGATAGTCTAAATCTGTGCTATTTGGAATGTATGTTTATGTGGTACGAACATGTACGAACGTGTATGTAGGTGGTACGAAAATGGGTGGTACGAAAAGACGTTGGTACGAAAAACCCGGATACATGTAATGGCCTATGGTAAAAATCGGATGCAAATATCCATTACAAGTCCAACGCTTGAAATAGCCAGCTTGAAATACGCGATATCGGAAACAATAGAATAAAGAATAACTTTCGAGGCCTTTGTTTCTTAGCCCCGCCTTGACAAGTTAATGAGCTAAGGCAGTATTCCCTTCGGAGGAAAGCGTACGTGATCTTTGACCAATCAGAGCGTCCCTGTTTACGCTTCGCTGCTAATATTACAGACCTATAATTTTTATTCGACTGCAAGTAAATGTCCCGAGAACAATAGGCATTCTACGCGATGAAATATTCCGTTGATTGAAGACGAACTTTAGAAAAGCTGCAAAAAGGACGACTGTAGGAATGGCGTGATGTCACATCCGCTCCCATCATACACTGGAAGCACAATCTAAGATCACGTGTCCAGAAGACTGATGTCTTCGAAAACATGGCGGGAGTTGTTTACAGGTTCATGCAAGGTAAGGCATTTTGGCGTTTTTGAAGTTTTCTGTTTTTATTTGCTCTTCTGGGGCTTGTTTTTATTTTATCACAAGTAAGATTTACTCCTTCAAATCGAAAGAAACTTGCAGTAGTTAATGCAAGTGGAAGGAAACGCTTTTAGAAGGTGACTTTGAGCACATGGCAATATAAACATTTTTAATAACACTTCGCTCGGGCTTCAATGCAACAGTCAGTACAAAGAGCGGATTTAAACGTTTTCAGTTGAGTGTCGAAAGTAATCAGGCAATTACTTTGGTTTTGCTTTTGGTTTAACTGCGGTTTGAGATTGGACGAGTAGTGTAGTAGGTATAATTAACAATTAGACCCGTAGCCCTTGCGGGCTACGGGTCAATAGCCCATGAGGCGAAGCCGAATGGGCTATTGACCCGTGGCCCTTGAGGGCGAAGGGTCTAATTGTTTTAGTATCACCCAACTAGTGGGACAGAAAAGGTAAATAATTAAGTTAGCAAATGCAAGTTTAAGAAATATTTATTTGGGAATAAAACGAAAGAAAATGTCCTGCTCGATGGCGCCAATTTCGCTACTCGAGGACTATTACTAATAGTCCCCTAGTAGTGTAGCCAATCAAAATGCAGGATTTGCATTAGTCCACTAGTTTGGTGATACTAAACTGCAATAGACCATTTCACAGTTGTCTGCTCAGTGACCCGGCCTTTGGACAGCAGCGAGGCTGGAGTTGACCTTGTTTTGATACAGACCTCACTGCTTTTGTCATGTAAATGCACCTAGTTAGCATCTGCACAACTCGTTTTACACAACAAAAGCAGTGAGGTCTGTATCAAAACAAGGTCAACTCCAGCCTCGCTGCTATCCAAAGGCCAGGTCACTGAGCAGACAACTGCGAAATGGTCTATTGGTTTTGGTTTTTATATGACGCTGACAACTCTCGATCATTTCAATACCGGTTTAGCTACTACATCACAGGTCAGTCTTCATAACGAAAAGTGTCTAAGAGCGAATAGCTGTGCATATTTTTTAAACCAGTTGGAAGTTAAATTGTAGGGCTTTCATTGACATTTTCAGCAACAGAGTGACTGGTTTCCACAGGTGGACAAAACTTTCTGAACTAAACTTCTTTGTAAGAAAACTTTCCCCTAGGTGGTCAAACTAGACAAGCAAAATCATCCTTGCAGTCAGTCAATTTTCCCAGTGCCTGGCCCATAAATGAAACTGCCTGTATTATTGGGTGATTCCAGAAAATATCTGTACCCATACTACAGGCAACATTTTGGAATTCCAATGGAGGGGGGTGGGGTTCTTCGACTGGAATTCTGAAGGTATGGGGAGGTAACGCAGTTTGGAATTCCGAATGCATGGGGGGTTTCAGCTTTGAATTTCCAGAGGGGGAAGATGGTAAAAGTTTCGTTTAAAATCGCTGATCTGTTAACGTTAATGTTTATGGTTTGTAAATGAAGCATGAACCAACCTCGAAAGCAGGATAAAGATCAATCAAGCAGGTGTTAGCGTTCACATGGATGAGTGAACAGATGGGTCGTGCAGTGAGCTCCACATTGAAGAAGCCTTAAAGTTGATGAATAAGTTGATAGATTAATGAAATATAAAGCAAGTGTGTGTTTCTTTCTGATCTAAAATTGTCGATTGCCGATCTTGTTGTGTTTGAAAAATTCACACCAGTCTCTCATTTCCAAATGGAATGCCTGACAGATTTGTAGGCTGCATAGCACATAACTAGTGGTCAGCAGTTACTCAACAAAATTTTCAAGGTGGCGGGTGACGGCACTTTTGTCTTCCACTGATATCAATTTGATCTACTCTTCTGAAAATATGAAGCTAATGAACTGAAAACCAAAAGTTTTATTTGGTGGTAAGCAACTTAAAGATAAAACTTAGAAGGGAAAGCAACACTGTACTTTATTAAACAGTAACAAACTTGACCAGAATTTTCTTGGAGGGAGGTACTTTATTAAAAATTAACAAACTTGAGCAGAATTTTCTTGGAGGGGGAAAAAGCACAAGTTTCCTGTTCATTAGAAGTTGTAGGCAGTCAAACAGGAATTCCAAAGGGTCTGGAAAAAAATCAGAAATTCCAATGGAGAGAAGGGGTTAACAATTTTGGAATTTGGAGGATTTGGAGGGGAGGTAGAACATTTTGGTTTCCTGAAGGCAAGGGGGGGGGGGTTGAAATGTTCATGCCGCCCATGGTAGGGTATGGATATTTTCTGGAATCACCCATTACAAATCCCTGAATGCAGGTCCAGTTTTAGCCCTATATTCTATTAATAATAATAATAATATATTATATGATATGGCTAGCTCCCTGAGCAGGCAAGATTAACCAAATCCTGTGTTAGCTACCCTAACAGGCAAGATGGTGCCATCCTGCCACTCAGGGTTATGTGCTGTGTCCCACAAGAAAAATTTGTGCTTTATCCCATGTACATAGTAATTCCTATGTTGACCAGGCTTCCATGTTCAGTCAAGATGGCTGAATATTGACCTTGTTCTTTTCTCCTGTGTTTATGGACTTTGACTTTGTCCATTAACATGCAAAAACGAACTTGGCCAATATCCAGCCATCTTGACCTCACTCTTGGTCAATAACCCATATGTAACTGGACTGAGTCGAGGCGCACAATTCAGGGTGTAATCTGGTGAGTAATTTCAAGTCAAATAAGCATGAAGAATGAAGCTCTTTGCTAATAACTCCAACAAGGACAAATTTCAAGATTAAAAAAGTCTTTGGAGAATTTCTTTTGAGCAAAAAATTCAGTTGTGTTTTCCGTAAGCTTTTAACACTGTAGGAAACATTACATGTTTAAGAAGAAAGCCATTAAATTGCGTGCCAGTAAGTGATGTGTGAATGGCATGAGTATCCAGCACTCCAAGCTGTGACCATTTTGATGGCCATGGTGGGTGACTAAATTTTTCAAGCAATCACTGCCAAATAACAACATAAATTAAACAAGGAAACATCAAGAAAACGCCATGCAAAGGCTAAATGTCATGTGTGTTCAGTGAGCCAGAAAAAGCATGTTACACTGAGAAAAAAAAATTGTACATTCACACATCTGGAGAAAAAAACTTCTTAGTGCATGAAAGGGTCTAAAAAAAATATGTGCCTGTACCAAATTACCCATGCTCCCTGCAAAAGTCAAATGGTCCACCCCTAACGTAGTTACTTTGAGTCACCCGAGATCATACAGTACATGTACATTGTTTGTTCCCACAGTTTGAAACACATCAAACCGAAAGACAGGACATGACGATATCAACATGAAAACTATGATTGGTAGGTGAGTGATAACAGTAGCTACATGTATTAAAGCAGCCTTTTAAAACTATAACCAGCTTTATCTTCAAAAGAAAGTTAACCACAAAATAATATTACAGTACGTTTTAAATATGTAGAAGGATAACAAAGAGATGACTATTATGATAAACTAAGAGGCCCAGTGGACATGTTAGCATCAACCACTGTTTTGGGGGGACGGAGGATACTCTACAAAGTTCTACACATACATGGGAGGCTCTGCCCCAAGGTCCAAGCCCTTAGTAACCCTTTTGTACCCCTTTCACATTATAACTTTCATAACTGGCCCGTATTATAAATAAATTGTCAAAAAAGGAAGTTTTGCCATTTTCACTAGTGCCTAATAAATAAAATCGTACAGCCATAAGGTGCATCTGTTCAACAAATTTTAATTAGAGGCCCTGTTTAAATGCCTACGTGAAATATTTCCGTACCTGTCCCTCGTATACAAATGTACCTCAGTTTGTGAAATCTCTACCCTTTTATATACCTGAAGCCTAAAAAAGGTGCCCCTTACAGGTAGAGCCTCCCCATGTACTGTAGGAAGTACCCCCCAAAATGGCTTACCCCCTCCTGCATAGGGGGGGGGGGGGAGGCAATGGAGTGAAGACCCTGGAAAATCTGAAAATCTATGCATCTTGATCATGGGGTGCATTTTGACAACCTAAAAGTTAATTTGGTGCAGGCTACTGTACACTTTATTTTAACAGGAGTTTATTGAAAATTCGCTCATTGCAAGATGAGTTTCTGTGGAAGTTCACATAACGGCCATGTAAAATGCTACATAATGCTTTTCGTTCCATCAGTACTTGTTATATTGCAGTATCATGTCTGGCTTGCAATTTGATTGAACTGTAGTAACATGAATTAACTTTAGTTTTATTAATATTATTTCAATAATTTATTATGCAAGTTTAAGGAAAAAATTTTTATTATGAAGATTGTTTTAGTTTTTGTCATGAAAAAGAGCTGCGGATGAATTGGGTGCATTATTGTGAAAGGATTGAAGCAATTTACTGTGATACATGTATCTTTCCTGTCACATACATAAAGTATCACAACAAATCAGGGATCTCGTTTTGTTTCCACTTCAATTTTTTGACATTTTTATGAGTTTTCATTTGTCTTAAATTCGAAGCACTTGTGTTGATGAATTAAGGCCTTTATTGTTAAGATACCTTTCAAACTGTCACTTGAAGTAACATTTCATGATGAAGACTGCTCTCACATTCACCACGTGGATGCTTAGAGAGCTGTATCAATGTGTGGTCATTTAAGCTCACATACTAGCCGATTCAATGTTTTTCCTTGCTTTAAAAACTGGAACAGCACAAAATATTAGTTTACCTGTTTGTCTTCAAAATTTTCAACAGTGCTAATAAAAAACACTTAGTCTTCTGCTCCACGGGGGGGGGAGGGGGTTGTTCTCCCAGAAAAACTTGGTGGGGGTGTGCGGCCTGCTTCCCAAAATCCTCACCCTATTTATGACCAAAATCTGCGATGTTCCCTACCCTATTTATGACCAGACCAAAAATTTGAAACCCTTTTTGTGACCTGACCCTTAAATCAAAACCCTGTTTCAGACCTGCATTATAATTAGTTCCCTAGTTTAGACCAATGTTAAATTACTGTAAACATAATTTGTGAAGGGCTTTTGATGATTTTCTTTTCCTTAATGATGAAAAAGTGGCTTCTTCTTAAAAACCTGAAAGACCAAAACAGCTGAAAAACCATACCCTTTGGGGCCACACATACCTACACTGTGTATAGCTTGTAAAAGGGAGCACTCCCCCCCCCCCCCACCCAGGGTCTCTTGCCTCTGCTTCATTGTACATGTAGAAAATGTTCACATGCCAACAAAGCTGATACATGTACATGTACGTAATGCCCGCCCAAAATATCGCTCTTGCTTGCAAGTCCAAAAGGTCCATGTATAGGTAATAGCTGCACTGTTTAGATTTTCACAATTTTATTTATTTCCTCGGAAAGATCAGATCATTACATTGGAGAAACAAAAGTGCGTATTAATAAATTTTGCGACAAAAAGTACCTGGGCAAATGCTTGAAGTAGCCAGTGACTTGCGCAGGGCGCTGGCTTACATGTATTTGGAAAACCCTGACTTAGTGAATTCAATGCTGGGGACTAACCCTGCTACAGACTAGCATCCCATCTAGGGGGTGGAGGGAGAGGAGAAATACTTTTAATCACTTTATACTTCCAAAAGCTGGGATGTTTTGGATTGTTGGGCCTGACACAGATTCTACCCTTCCTTCTTTTGTCAAACCTCTTAATTTTAATTGTGAAATTTGTAAAATTGAAGAGATTTAGCCTGTCATAAAGGTTAAAACATTTCCTGTTTCTTTACTACATATAGATACAAAACATAGAAGCAGCAATGAAAGTACAATGTATGTGCCAAGACTTGAGTGGAAAAAGAATTACATTGAGGCATTGGATTCCATATAGAGTGAGTCACAATTTGTTTTAACAAATTGTGACTCAAACACAATTAAAATTGTGTTTGGTTTCATGTACATGTACTAGACATGACAGTGCACAATGCAGGCGGAAATTGTTAAACAAACAGAGATGTTACTGTCTCACTGCTTAACTTTTTAAGAAACTGTTGTTACATGTGTGTGGCCATACACCTTAGCCCTTCAGGAGAAGAGTGTACAAAAATTCTGTAGAACTGCAATGCCTCAGGGGAACAGTTGACAAGTATTCTTTTATAAGAGGATCGGGGAGGGACACGGTAATCTAATGTTAAGCACATTGGACTGCAGATCAAGAAATCTACATTTGAGTCAATAGTTAGGATCTCTGTGTTGTGTTCTAACTTAAGACACTTAACTCTCACACTACCTCTCTCCACCTAGGTGTACATACAGGTTTCAAGTAAATTTGTTAACCTGGCGACAGACTTACATCCCATCCCATTCCATCATTGTCAAACCCTCCTCCTGTAAGGTTGAAACTCTTAAAATATCTAATGATTTTTTTTTTTACATCACGTAGTACTGTGAAATAGGCAGACAAGCATCCCATGAATCCACAGGGGGAGTAGAACTTCTCAATATCAATTATTAGAAAACAGCCCTAACAAAATATGTGCACTGAGTGGTTAAAAATCATGTTTCTTTAGCTCAATAGAGACACAGAACTAGCACAAGCTGTCAACGTAATGATGGCACAAACAAAGAGAATTTACATTTTGATAATCAAAGTTAACAAGTTGTTTTCCCTTTTATCGTCGCGGTGTTTTCTAAAAGAAATAGAAAACATGTTCTCTGTGTTTCTATCGAGTTATAGAAACACTTGTGAAAGTTTGGGAGAACTCGAAATAGCTGTGGAAACACTTGCCTGCGGCTCGTGTTCCCACAGCATTTCTCGTTCTCCCAAACTTCCACTTCTGTTTCTATGACTCGATAGAAACACAGTACATGTTTTCTATTTCTTTTAAGAACATTTAAAAAATGTGACAGACTGTGGTGATTTAGATCACTTGGCCTGATGCAGACTTTACCTTAACCTTCATACATGTACATGTACTGTAGTCCAAACTCACCTTAGTGGGGTTAAACCTTAAAAAATCTGACGACTTATTTGTAATTGTGTAGGTTGTAAAACTTAAGAGATGAAGGGTGTAATAATAGCTTGACACAGTTCCCATTTCTTACTAGATGCAAACCAGAAAGCTGTGCTGTGTGCTCAGACTTGTGTGGAGAAAGATTCATATTGAAGCAATAGATACCATATCAGGTGAGTCTTTGTGTCTTTTTGTGTGTGTGTCTGATGATTTAAATAAGTTTTTCTTTTATTTTACTGTAATCTTAATCTTGCATTGTGAAGTGCTTTAGAATAGTTTATAATTTTAGCGCTTCATAAATCTAATATTATTGTTATTATTATTTTGAAAAAGTACTCAATAAAGTTTGTATTATTATTATTATTGTTGTTATTATTATTATTATTATTATTATTATTATTATTATTTTACCTGTGCTGGGAATATTGACACAGATTATGCAGACAGAAAATTAAAACAAAAAGAGTTGTTTCACAGTTTAGTTACTGCACTGCATTGTGTTCTTGGACATGACCTGTTACTGTCACAGTGCCTCCCCCCACCCAGATATACAAATAGATACTGGGTGATAGTCATACTGAGCTACCCTACAAGAGACTGGCATCCCATTTAAGAGGGGGGGGGGTAGGGGAGGGGTAAAAAGATGTCTTATCACAAGGTTGAAACGTGGCAGTAACCAGATCGCCAATGACGACCACATCATGCATGTTGTTGCTTCTATGACAGTTTTGGAACATTAATTTGTTAATGGCAAAATATGGAAAATTCTTTCTGGTTGTGAGCCACTGCCAACAAAAAACCAAGAAGTAAGGAAAATGTTCAGGAAGCCAAAAGAAATTATGATTCATACATGTAACAACGAAAGATCCCAAACAGTTCAAACCAGCTGGACAAAAGGGAGGTCCAAGAAGACGCCATGTTTTGTTCCATTTGTGGACATAATTGAGATAGACCTAACTCTACATATATACATGTCTGTCCAAGTCGTGGGGTAAATTTGAAAAAAAATCAGATAAGTGGAATCCCAATTTTTCTAATACTCAATTTTTGGAACCTCTTGATTCTTGAAAGCAAAAGTCGTTTCCCCCATACAATGTGACACTAAGTTCAAACCCCCAATTTCTTGAACAAACCAATTTTTCAAACCAATTCTTTTTTTCCCTTGAAGTTTAAAAAATCAGGATTCCACCGTATAGTACTGAGTAATCAATTTCTGGGAGTTGGGCAAAAATTTTTCAGTTCTCTCTTTTTTGAAAATACAACTACAGAAATTCCAGGATCACTTTATTTGGTCCTGAGTGACTTAGAAATCAAGAACACTAACCCAGCTGGCCACCAGCCAGCTTTTAGTCTTGTTATCAATAATTGATGCTACAGAAACCAAATAAGCCGTCACTGTAGTGGTTTAGATCAGTTGGCCTGAAGGGACTTAACTTGACCTTCATCGTCAAAACTCCACCTAGTAGGGTTGAAACTTTAAAAATTCTGGTGACTTATTTTTAGTTGTATAGTTTACTATTTAATTTAAGAGATCAAGGAATTCCATAAAGGTTAACACATTTGCAGTTTCTTACTAGATACAAAACAGAGAAGCAAGGAAAAGAGCTATGAGCTACTCAAGAGGAGAAAAAATTGAATGGAGACACTGGATCCCAATAGTAGGTCAGTCACAATTTTATTTATGTTTGGTATCATGTACTACATGTAGGAATGATTATTGTGCAGAAAGTTAAAACGAACAAAGATTTTATTGGCTCACTACTGTTCAGTTACATGTGTTTCAACAAACTGTTGTTAGGTGGCGAGGGTTGGGGGTACAAAAATTCATCCAGATTACAATACCTGGGTTACTATTGCTGAGGAGTATTGTTTTGTGGAAGGAGGGACAGAGTGGGCTAATGGTCAGCGCATGGGACCTCACCTAGCTAGGTGTACAAAATAATGGGTACTGGATTAATTTAATACTGGCTGCTAACCCTGAGACAGACTACCATCCCACCCAGGCAGAGTAGAAAAATGCCTTATCATTAAATGCAACAGAGACCTGGATATGCTGTACATGTGTATCACTTGACCTGATGCAGACTTGGCTTTGCCTTCATCTTTGAAACTTGCCCATGTAGGGTTGAAATGGAATAAAACTGATGGTTTCTTTTAAGTTGTGTTAACTGTAGTTTTTGAAATTAAGGGATGAAGGATGTCATAAAGGTTAAAACATTTACTGGTTCTTACTAGGTACAAAACAGAAAAAAAAAACAATAAAAGCTGTACTGACACTCGAGAGGAAAAAGAATCAAATTGAGACTATTAGGTAAGTCACAATTTTCTGTTAAAAGGAATGGTTTTTAACCACTTTGTGGTGCAATACAGGGAATAATCGTACACAATGCAGGGAAAGAATTTATACGAGTAGAGATGTTACTGTTTCTCAGTTCAGATTTTTCAAGAAACCCTTGTTATGTGGCTAACTGGATACCCAGCCCTTCAGGGTAACTGTAAACTGCCGCTTATAAGCCACCCTCCCTCCCCCCCCCCCCCCCCCCCTGAGCCATCCTTATTTTTGTTGATTCATGGCCAGAATAGTCATCCTGCAGGGTCAGTGAAAATTGCTTTACAGTCAGTGAAAAGTCAGGGATTTTTTTTTGTTGCGGTGGGTGGCAACCCTGAGCCCACCTCAGTCTAGCTTTCCTTGTTTTGAATTCGTTTTATTATGATGTTTTAAAGCTTAAATGTAATTACCAGTAAATGAAAAACCCGTTTCGATCAACATGTCCAGCTATACATGTAGCTCGTTCTGAAACGGTTTTTTTCTTTATTCTGGTTATAAGCCCCCTCGGATATAGACCCTCTGTTTATAAGCCCAACTAAGAGCCTTTATGAAGTCGTGTAAGCCCAGGGCTTATAAGCAGCAGTTGTTTACTGTACATGTATGTTATACAAACATTTAAGAATACAATTGCCGAGGTATTGTTGTTGGTGAATATTCAAATTGTGAGACGAGCGGCTTAATTGGAACAACGACTAACTGTTTTCCAGTTCATGTATCAATGCTTCCGTAGTCATTTAAGCCTCATGAGTGATCATCTTAAAATTTCTCCTGACAGTCTCAAACATAACCATAAAGAAACAGTAAAGAGGATTTAAAGACTAAATCTCAAAAAGGAATTGTCTAGATAACTCAAAACCTGTAAGGAGAATTTGTCTCTTGACTAAGGACTTTGAATAAGGACTAAGCAATTGATATATCACCAAATTCTCAGAACAAAGCCTGAAAGAAAATTTACAGCAAATGGCACCAGACAGCCTGAAAATTTAGCCGAAGTTCTTGTTGAAAAGATCGTGTACTTTATCGTGTGAAGATTGCCAAAATAAAGAAGGTATCAAATTTCATTTTACTATAGACAGCACACGAAAATACTGCATAGATTTTATGTGAATGGACAGACATAGGGATCATATCCATAGATCTTGAAGCTAGAACCACCTTGTGGAGCATAATAACAGTGCCACATGAGAGTACTACATGTGTCCTGAAAGTTCACGTGAAATAACGTTCTTGGTTACACAGAGGTCAGTCTCATCTGATCAAATGCTAAAACTTTAACAGTGGGAGAGAAATGCTTCATGACTGCTTTCAAATCACGGAGTTATTTATTTATTTATTTTTGGCCATGACAATTTTCAGATTTTCGCCGTTGTGTGAATTTCCCCCTGGGATTTCAGATACCATTGGGAAATGTTCTTGAAATAGCTGTCAAAGTGAATACTATTTCAGTCGTAGTTTCATAAAAGCCGTCTCGTCAAAACTAGCTGTAGCTGTCGAATTGTCAGATCAAAGGTGACCAAGAGAAAACCATAATTACCTGGAAATTACAGTAAAATCTATTGTAATTTACTTATTGTCTTATAATCTTGGAAGACGATTTTTGCATGACTTGTATTGCATTTGAAGTACAGTTTGAATTTCAAAGCAGCTTGTTATTCACTTATGACTTGTAAATATTTCAATTTTTGTTTGCATTTGGTCATAAACGTCCGACAAATTACATTACTTTTATTTTAATATTGTAGAAATGTGGAGCTACCCGAGATCTTTTCATCAGTCAAAAATTTCACGAGTTATTTTAAATTCGCGTTAACAACGCATAAATTCTTCCTCGAGGAGAAAATGAAGATATTGCCCGTTTTGTCACGAACATTTTTGCTGTGAAATTTTTAGTGAGCTATTTTGCCTGCGAGCTTTTCGCCTACAAACTCTGCAAATAAGGGTTAATTTTTGAGTGCTATATTTTAGCCTGAGCTATTTATTTCGTGTTGTTCTTAATATCGTTATATAAACCCCGTGTACTTCTATGATGATGATATAACCAAACGATAAGTGCATTCCCGATGAGAGAATTGCCTTGTAAACTTTAGTCCAGTATACACTATGTATATTTTGTTCTTTGAGTTTCAGTATACCCATTGTTAATTGGAAGTACTCTTGATCTTTGTTTTCAGGCTGCCATCTTTAGTGAACATGCAGCGATATTAACATGGAGAAGGAAGCAAAGGAAAGCAAAGAACTTCGTTTAGATCGTTCTTCAGTGGATCACGTTTTACGAGTAAGGTAGATTTACAAGACAAAGTTTATGTCGATTAAGTTTTTTTTTTGCGAAAGATTGTTAGGGCGGAGATCGTATCAGTGATTTCACAACACAAAACTTAAGAGTCGAAAGACGACATTGGAATTACTGTCAAATTGTCTCGTATTTTTCTAGTTTTCGAGGAAGCCGTGAATTGTATTTCAAGTTTGTAGCTTGAAAATTAAGGTAGAATATTAATATTACCTAGATTTGTCTCGTTATTAAACTCGTTGAAATTACTCTCTAATTGTCTAGTGTCTATTTCACAAATTTATTAAATCTTTCTAGTTTTCGAGGACGCGTTGAATTGATGGAAAGGTTGCGCTTTTAAAAGAGCCAAGAAAAAAATCGTAAACGAAACTAAGTCTTAGTGGAAAAATTGTCCCTAGAAAAAAAAGTCTGCAATTTTAAATGGTGTCTGGTTTTGAGTCAAACACGTACTGAGTCTTTTGGCGTAAAAAATCTTGCACTATGTAGGATTTTTTCCATCAAAAGTCACAGTATATGCTTGATTTCTGGCTAGACTCTGTTCAGAAACGCAGAATTTTTTTTCTTTTTGGCAACCCTACATAGTCAAAAAGTAGTAAAAGAGATAGCCTACATTTTGACTAGTTACCAGGCCCTTTTGAAAGCGCACTGTTAATTTTTTTATTTTTTATTGTTTGTAATGAATTTTAATTGGATTGTTAACAAGCCAATAAAAGTTATATTGAAGACGCGTGTGTAATTGACTTCTATTTGCTGTAGTATTTTTTATTGTCTTAAATATTTGTTAACAATGCTAAAATGTACACTATAAAAACCACCGCTTGTTGTTTTCATTTTATTTTATTGTTTTGCAATAACTAATTAATTAATTAAAAATCAGTGAAATTAAATCAAAACGTGTGAAGAAAAAAGTTTGCGTTTAAAAACTAAGACTTTTGGCGGGAAAATTGGAAAAATTTGCACAGCGTTTCCCCTTACAACTTTTTTTGAGAAAAATTTAAAGAGGTTACCCTTCAGAAGTTTTGGATTGCAAAAAAATTCTCAAAGACAACAGTTCACAGAAAATCCCGTCAAAAACTACGGCACCACCTCGCATTGAAAAAGCAGTTTTGATATTTCAAGATAGTTTATTTTCCATCTCGAATTAAATTTTTGCCAAACAGTGTTAAATTTCATTTTTCAACGAACTTCGCGATGGATTTTGTGCGAGGTGATGCAAGAATTCCTCAAGACATGAAAAAGATGAAATGACAAATGGATCAAACTGGCGACAAAATGGAATTTAATGCCGAAAATCGCAGTGACCGTGAAATACCGTTTCAACTAACCGAGTTTAATTTTATTTGCAATTGAATTTGATCTGCAACTGTTAGTAGCTTGTCATTTCATATCTTTCTCTGTCAGATGATAATAAAGACGGTACACTTCGGATCAGTTGCACAGGAGCAAGAACACTCTTATCAATCAAAATCCAATCATTGTACCCCCGCAGAATTGCCCAATTTCGATGGGTTATGACCCATTTAAGTTTCGAAACAAGGTAATGTTCTCTTTTGATGCGACCGTTCGCTCCGTTCTCTTTTCCCGTGCAACAACTGAAGTGTAAACACCACAAAATATCTGGTAGTACAAAGATGTTTATTCCTAAATTAGCGTAAAATTTCTTCGGCCGGTTCATTATCTTTTGTGAACTCGTAAAGTGAAAACAATGTCGGAATAATCCACCGTGAAAATATAAAATCCTTGTTGAAAAGTTTTCGAAAATATTCTAATCTGTTTTGAACGAAGCTCATCAAAGAAAAATGCTTATGTACTTCTTTTGAACGTCCAGAAATTCAAACGTTAGAAATGAAAGAAAACAAGCATGTTTTGCAAAGACGCCACGAGAACATTGTATGACAAGGGACGTTTTTAATATTAATTCATATGCAAATATTGTCATCCTTGTTAACAAATTTGTTGCTGGTCTTTCTAGTTTTGGTTATGATTGTTACAAAATTGTTGGCAGCCTTCACAGTCTTGAAAAACAATCAGTGATAAAGCTAATTTTTAATGTTTATTGTATAGTAGTTGCTTGCGAAAGGTTCTCCTTTTGGAGGTCATTACTAGACAGTTGTTGAAAAACAAGATGACAGAATCGAATTTGATTTGCAAATGCTTAAAGAATTTACAGCAACAGGTTTTACATTTTCAGTTGTTCTCCACAATCCCGAAGTCGTTCGTACTTCAAAGCTGAAAATATCAACTCTCCTTAACGATTGCCTTACTTGGTCTTAACTGTGATTCTGAGAATTTGGTAGCACATCAAGACAATATCTCCTAGTCGATAATTTTGTTGATCACTCGCTTTAGTTCTCTGCTTTTTTCCCTCTTTACGGCACCTACAAACCAGATATTGATCTTAGCAGCCTGAACGTTCAATATCTAGAGGTTAAACAAACGTTGAGCTGTCGTTAAGGTGGCACTTTCAAAAACTGAGAGTTGTTTACTTTGTCCAATAACCTGAAGATATTTTCAATTTATTTTAAAGAACTTGTGGTACAACGATATGCAAGGAAAGCTTTATTTTACAGCGAAAGATATCTCGATAACCACATGATTCTGAAAGCAGTTTATAATCTCCGAGTAATTTCCCTTTAGCTGTCCCAATCTGTATTCCCAAAACTTTCGTTTCCGTTAGGAAATCTTCGGAAGTCTTCGGAAATCTTCGAGTACTCTCCGGAATTCTATCATCGGCGATCTTCGGAATACCTCGGATGGCTGTCGGCAGCCCTATAGTATTTTCGTATTTCTTTAGAAGTCTGTTGTAATTTGCAATCGACGTTTTTGGCCAGAGTCAAATATAGAATATAGAATATAGTGCCACCGTAAAAACTCAACGTTGTTTATCCACTTAAAAGTATTTCCTTAAATCATGATGACCAAAGTGGTGACTTCCAGTATCGAAATCTCAGATTAATCACGGCCGAAGGTTAGCTATTGAAAATATATATCATAATCAGCCGTTCAACACAAATAAATACCATGACTTTTTCTGCTAGAAAAAAGATATCAAGAACTAATCCTTACAACGCTTCAAATATAGTGCCACCATTTTAATCGAAAGTTATGAAATTAGAATTCTTATCTGGTCGTCATCTTCAATGTTGAATAACCATTAACTCCTCGGGAATTTCGATCTCTTCTTTCGTTAGTCGGGTCATACCAATAACTTCCCCATCTTCGCCATTAGGCCATTTCCTCTTCTAAAAAAAGAAGACAGAAAAGAGAAACATAAGCTTTTCCTCGGGACAAATGTTTACACTATTACCTACCACGGCAAGCAGCAGCTGCACCGGCTGCACCGACAGCACGTGGTAACGGTTTTCGACTTTCCGGGAGCAACACGCAACGAGGAAAACAGGAAATATCAAACAAATTCAGCGCAAGTATCTTACAAACTCTCGCAAAAATTATTTCGTAACCTTTCACTAAAACGTTTCATCTCAGTGATTGCAAAACTACGACTACGACCTATGTGCCGGATTGCGAGCAAAGGGTGGAACTTAACTTTGGCCAGGTAGAAATTGTTCCATTCGGTGAGGAGCAAGAAGATTAAAACGTACACTCACCATTAATATTTTAATACGTCTGTCTCGTCCTGCTTTATCTTCTTCGAAGGAAGAACATGGCCAGATCCGACATCACCAGGAGCACATAAATCCACGTCTTCACACTATGACAAAGTATTTGGTTTGATGCAAATTCCACAAGTAGTCATGAATATTGATTACAAACTAGAACCAATCGCTGTCAAAAACGCCGCTGCATATTTTCATGACTTTGATTTTAATTCCATACGCAAAACTATTGTATCACTTCAAAAATATCCATTTCACTCCAAATCTTTGCATTTTAAGTCTTTATTAAGACAGCAATACGTGAGATTAAAAACTTTTGTAAAGACCGACTCACGCGGCCGTCATATTAATTTCGATCAGTCTTTTCTGATAATCTTATTGATCGATTTTTGCAGGTTTTTAAATATCCCCGTGTTAAGACCTGATAATCAAAGCTTATAATTACGGGTACAAGCTAGAAACAAGTAAAAAAGAAAAGAACTACTTTAATTAAACCGTTTTTAAAATTTGATATTTCAAATTGCATGACTTTATTACTTTTAAATGTTGCCATTTAATGAAGGGCATTAAAAGAAAATGGAGCGGGTTGTTTCCGTTGGAAATCATGGACTCCCCTGTGAGTTCCCACCATTTTTCTCCTTGCATTCGCAACCCAGTGAGCTTTTAATCCTCATCCTACCAAGTGGGGTTCAATGAGACCTCAGGGGCCCGTTTCTCGAAAGCCCCAGAAACTTTTCGGGCCCGTAAAGCCATTTTTAGTTCATCTGTATCTACAAACGGAGAAGTGCATACGCCTGAAACTTCTTGTATGAAGGGAACCTCTGTTCATATTAAGAATACGTGAATAAAACAGCTCTGTAATCGTACGGTTCGAGATTTTGCTATGGCTTTCCGGGCCCGGAAAGTTTCCGGTGCTTTCGAGAAACGGGACCCAGGTGATAATCAACGTTCGGCATAGCTCACACGGCTGTCCTGTTCGCGCGATCTCTCATGGTTTCCCGGTGGGTTCCCTCCGACGTTAGCCTTGCACTTTGAGTTTCAAAAGCATTTAGGGTCTGTTTACAAGTAGGGAGGGTTACCCTGGCAAGCGGGTTAACCCAGCTGGAGGGCAAAAGATAGCCAGGGTTTACAAGCAAAATTTCACAGGTAGGGTAACCCTACAACTCGGGACAACGTAATGCGCGGTTACACTCAAAGGGTCTGGAAACAAGTAGAAAGCTAACTCCCGGTAGGCGGGTTAATCCTACCTGGAGTGTTTACAAGGGAAAAAGTTAACCCGCCAGCCAGGGTCCTTGTAAACACGACGAAGAAAAAAAGACGAAATGTGTGAATGTTAGGGTAACCCGCTTGCTAGGGTAACCCTTTCTCCTTGTAAACAGGCCCTTAATACTTTGCGACATCCCTAGGGATCTTTTTCACATCTCGTGTTTTTTCCATACTATTCTCTTGTAATTCCCGCGCATCCCGCCAAATGTACGTGTTCCGTTCTACATAGCGCTGAGCTTTCCCCTTGGCGTTTTTGCCACTCGGGCTGTTTTTGCTTGCTCATCACACCGTGCGTTCCATCGTGTATACTAAAGGGTTTTCATCTAAATCGTCGAAGTACTTAACCAAAGACCTAGCTGAATGGTTTACAAAGCTTCGGTACCGCCGTAGCAAGCACCGTAAGATCAGCCTGGAGGGTGTGGAGGCACAGGCTCTCCCCACGCCCTGCGCACCTTCAAGCAAATTCACACGCTGTTTACCCCTGCGCCGACCCCTGCGCCCGCATGGAAGAGTCCGAATAGCCTGTCCACAGGCCCTCTATTTTGTCTTGTATTCGCAAGCTAAACAAAATGTTAAACCGGCGCGTGGGACATGAACGAACCAAAACACAAATGGGTGGGGCTGAGGAAAGACATTTTTTGTGCCCGCTTCGCGGTCGCTCTTGCGGTCCAAGCGCGCATCGCTTCCGCGTTCGAAGAAAAATAACTCGTAGCAAAAAAAAATCAACGTGTGTGGACTAACTAGGGTCAGAACAAAAAACAAAGAATAAACAGCAGTGTATTTTTTGAAGTGCACTTTTAATCATCAACTAGAAACCTTCAATCCAGTCTTAGCCCCCGTTGTCACACAACTATACGCGCTTGTGTGAAAGAGGACCTCAAAATTGCTGTCTTTTTTAGCGTCCATTGTGTCGCTGCGCGTTTCTATTGAACGCGCTAAAATGACTGAACAAGAAGACCAACAAGTACAAGTCAGTATAATTTGTACTAGTTTTATTCCATTGCAAGAAGTTTTCGCAATTGTTATCATTCATATTTATTTATTTATTATTTATTTAAGTATCATAAATTATGAATTGGGTTCCCCGATCCACGATCCACGATCTTCCAGGAAACCCATCGATTTAAAACTGTCAACTTTAGAGAGTCAGAAGCAATCGTCAAGGATAAGTTAGTCTGTGTTTTAAGGGAGTATAATTTTCCCGATTTTCAAATGCTATGTATTGGTGTAATTTGGCTCGTGTGCTGCTGCTACAAAGCAAGACCATCATTTCAGATGAGCCCACTGCACACGCTGATCCAGAAACAGAACAAACAATCTGGAACGTAGTGCGTGACAAACTAAAGTACTCCACAGTTATCACTATAGCTCATCGTTTGAAGACCATCAAAGACTGTGACTTGATTTTGGTTTTAAAAGATGGCAAGGTTCACGAGTGAATAGGCAGGATGGTGTCTTCAGTGAAACTTGACGCTTTGCTGCGTGTACCCAGACAGTCGTTATACTGAGAAGCAATAGCAATATTGCAATTGAGCTAAATCTTCTGCATTTGAAGCTGTACGAAATTAAATCGAATTGGTGTGCTTAAGCTATTCTGCTTTTGATTGCATTTCTTGGAATCGATTGATAGCTTATTACTCGTTTGCAAGTCTTAAGGGTGTGAAATGAGTCAAGGTCTTATATCAAACTATAAACGTTTCAGTCTATTTTCCTTAACCTTTGTCGTTGTTATTTGCGTTTCTCAAGCAAGCGAGACATTTTGAATTTCATAGTCATGGCGATGCGTGACATAGACCTACGAACGCGGTTGTCGAAATCATATACTTATCTCGTGATTTTTAGCCCATTTAGAAGTTGAAGTATTAGGAAAAGTGCTTATGTAAATGCTTGTTTGTTCAGCACAGATAATCAGTCGCCTAGATAGCCAAAGTAAGTTCCAGATGTTAACAATATTTTCCGGCCGCAAATTTGTAGGCGTACCGCGGTTCCATACTGGTCTCTGTAAATTTGTGCAAAATATTTCGACGAATATCTGAGCTTGGGAAAACGCACAGACTTAAAAATTCGAGGAGTGTCATCTTTATTAAATCTCCTATAACATCACAATTTCTTGATTTTATCCACTAAATGGTTTTCGAATAAATTTTTTAATTGCGTCAGGATTGCGTGACAGTGCAAGCCAAGAATTGTTTTGCTGGGCTCAACATACATTAGTTTCTTTCAGCTTAAATGTACAATAATTCGCTACATGAGTTTCACTCTTGTTAAGACACATAACTCTGTTACAAGCAAATAACGAGAGAATATCGTTTAGTTCGAGATTTTATCTTTATTTATACTTTACGAAGTTTCTCAGAGCATTTTACTTAGGTGTACTCGAACAGATGAATTCGTAAACAAATTCTCTAACCTTTCTGTATGGTTGGCCATCCGTTTCAAAATTACGACAGGGTATACGCGGGTTTTTCTGCCGCGTATACTTGTTTACATACGTTACGTATGGGCTTTAAGCTCATGTATACGACCATTTAGATCGCTTATATACGCATTTTTAAAGGCCACAGATTTGCGTAAATTCAAGCGCGGGGACATGTGAAGTAAATGCCCAAATATATGCGTTCTACAAGGACCCATATATAGATCGTTTTCACTGTCACGCAATAGAAAAATAAATCGAAAACCATCCAGTGGAAAAAGCTCTGAAATTATGATGTTATAGAAGATAACTAAATAAGCCACTTCTCCAAGTTTTAGGCCTGTGCGTTTCCCCAAACTTCAGATATTCGTCGAAATGTTTCGCCGATATTTACATAGCCCAGTATGAAAACGCCATGTTGGTGTACCTCCGTGGTACACCAATATGGCGGCCGGGAAATAGAGTAAATATCTGGAACTTACTTTGGCTATCTAGGCGACTGATTATCAGTACTGATCAAACAAGCATTTACATAAGCACTTTTCCTAATGCTTTAACATCTAAAAAGGCTCAAAATCACGGGATAAGTATATATTTTTCGACAAACTCGATTATAGCCTTGTGTCACGCACCTCCATAACCCTGAAATTCACAATGCTCTCGATTCCAAACTAAGCACGCTATTGATTTGTAAAATTGTAAACAGATATAAATATACCGCCTCTTGTGCCTGATGAGGAGAAAAACGTTGATGGCTCTTTCGTTTTGATTTTAGAAAGTGATGACGTCACGTGAAAACGATCTATACGCGTGCTAAAATGCGCGTATATGCGGGTCTCGGAAATTACGTTGTATATTCTAGCACGAAATGTGCCTTTTTAGGAGAACGGACCTTCGTGTATGATAGCAATGAAAATTACTTTAACTAAAAATCGGCAATATGGCGGCAGTGGTGAAATGCCTTGTCGTAGTCTATCTGCTATTTAATGTTTGTCACTGCAGCTCCCCCAGTGACTGAACTTCTAGAAACAGTTAAGCGTCTTTTGAATGACTTTTCAAGATTTTATCCTCACGCTAATCATAACATGGCAGAGAACTTGATCGTTCGTCGTGAAATTACTGTGGATTCTGTTCACCGTTTAGGACAGAGGTGTCCAAGCGAATGCTGAGAGAATTCTGCCTCTTGAATTGCTGGTGAGACAAATTCAATACTTACTACATAGATGGGAAATGTTTGCAGTTCAGTTTTGAACTTGAGTAATCGCAAAATACATATATCGTAAGCAGTGGAAGACATTTTTATAGAGAAAAATTTATATTTGTGTTAACTTTTAATCCTGAGTTAGCGTTAACCGGCTTTCGAACAACCCGCGAAATAAGACTGACGTGGGTTTTCCAATTCTGGTATCAGTATCATGCTGGGTCATTTGTGAAGTAGAAATATCTATGTTCAACATCAGCGTGTAAAGGAAAGGACGGTTTTTTCGAACTGACCCAGCAGGGTCTGATTTGAGGTGGTTCAATACCATCACAAGGCGTGTTGACAGCGTCAGGGGACCTAATTCTCTCTGGCACATTGATGGACTACACTGCCTTATCAGTTAGAGGTTTGTAATACACGGTGGTTTTGATAGGGCTTTAGACTTAAAGTTGTGCAACAAACAATTCTGTTGCGACTGGGCTCACTCTCTTCCTAGCTGCTGTGTAAAGTTATGGGTTGTCCTCTAGAGTGTGTTCAGATGAAGGGATGAAAATTTAGAGGTAGGAAGAGCTATGCTATGGCACAGGGGATTTAATAGGGGAAGCAAAATTGCTGGGTTGTCTGTACACAACCAGTGAATTGAGCGTCTCTGGAGAGAAGTCTTTGTTGAAGTCGGTCAGTTCTGCTACACTCTGTTCTACCAGATGGAAGAAAATGGCATCCTGGAATCGACCAGCACAATCGATATGTTCTGTTTGTATTACACATTTCTTTCCAGAATTAACAACCAGTTAAACGCACAACCAATATGGGTGAACGCAGTGAGTTTACAAGATATATGTAATACTGGAAATACTATAGCTAGCTGCCAGGGACACATTTGATGATAACACCCAACCAGATGAATTATCTGGTGAAGACCCAATAGGACTTACACTAAATTCACATTCTGTTTCCTTAAACTCCCCTTGAGGTATTGATATATCATAGGCCGGCTGGACGACCCACTCTTCCATTAGAAGCCGATACAGTTGGCAAAGCCCTAATGGGAGTACACTGAGGTGCATGGAACTGCTCTTAATGCAAACATTTCCCATCTAAGTAGTAAATGTTGCATTTGTCTCACCAGCGATTCTAGCGGCCGTATTCTCTCAGCATTCGCCTTGGTACCTCTGTCCAATGAGTCAACTAAAGGATTAGCCTGCGTAGCTTGCAATTTAGCTATTTTTTAAGCAATTTGAGCGCGAGCGCACAAAGTGACAAAGCCGCGAAAACGAGCAGGAATCCCCCAGGCTCCTCGTGGCTACGCCGCATTTGGCGCTCGTTATCGCGGCTTCGCCGCTTTCTTAGCGTTCAAATTGCCTAAAAACCGCCAAGCTACGCAGGCCACTAAACGATGTACAGAGTAATCCACAGCAACTTCACGACGATTAGTGTTAGGATAAAATCTTGAACAGTCATTCAAAACACGCATAACTGCTTTTAGAGGTTCATTCACTGGAGAGTTGCAGTAACAAACATTTAATAGCAGATAGACCAAGACAAGGCACTTTACCACTGCCGCCATATTGACGATTTCTAGTTAAAGTAATTTTCATTGCTATCATACACGAACAGCCATTCTCTTAAAAGGCACATTTCGTGCTGGCATATAAAACGTAATTTCCGAGACCCGTATATACGCGCATTTTAGCACGCGTATATATGGGTCCTTGTAGGACGCGTATATTTGGGCATTTATTTCGCATATCCCCGCGCTTGAATTTACGCAGATATGTGGCCATTTAAAAATGCGTATATACGCGATCTAAATGGTCATATATATGAGCTCAAAGCCCATACGTAACGTATGTAAACAAGTATACGCGGCAGAAAAACCCACGTATACTCTGTCGTAATTTTGAAACGAATGGCCAACCATATTTCTGCTCTTGTTGCTGATACTTTCTTTAGCTCGTGCTGGGATTCTGCTTGGTTCACGATCACGTCTAAAAATACGAAGACGCTTCTGAAGATGCTTTTTATCAAGTTGAAGAGTTGATAGCTTCGGTTGATGGCTCCTTTGGTATAACATGATTCATGATTCACTCAAAATGTTCGCTCGTAAATTGATCTCTCGTACGGCTTGCAGCGACCCGTTCCGAAAACGCTTAACGTCCTTTAGTGTTGGTCTACCTTGAACGGTGTGTTCGTTTATGTTTGATTTCATCGCCCTAGAAATCATGGAATCCGTGCTAACTTTTCTCGACGACAACCCCTGTAAATTCCATGTGCTGTAAGCATGCACAGGTGGCGCATTCGCTTTAGAGACGAGACGGCGATTTGTGACTGAACGTGGCAAAGAAAAAAAACGGAGCCGAAATTTAAACCCAGGCCTTACTGCCTGGGTAACAACTCGATTTGTAGTTGTCTGATAAACAATGAACCAACGTGCTTAAAATTCACTGTCCAGTTTCGAAATGTTCATCATTTGTTAAGAGCAGATTACTTCAATGTTGACTGATCGAAAGCAACATCGCAATTGTGTTTGTCTGTCAGCGAAAGTGTCAAACGACATGACTCACGGAAAACTGACGCCCGGGGA
This sequence comes from Orbicella faveolata, assembly GCF_042242905.1. Taxonomy (NCBI): domain Eukaryota; kingdom Metazoa; phylum Cnidaria; class Anthozoa; order Scleractinia; family Merulinidae; genus Orbicella; species Orbicella faveolata. The sequence goes on along the minus strand of NW_028301547.1, from coordinate 16,416,512 downwards.
AAGTACAATAACGAAAACAACGCGGGGACAGGGGAGAGGAATCCGACACGGAACGCTGGAGATGCGCTGACTGGAAGTGCATGATGAAATGCACAGAGTTGTGGGTTGGCCCAGGGTTCGGTTTCAGCAAAGTGTTCGGGGTCAGCCAAGATTGAATGTTGGCCAGACGAGGAACAAAGGAGCAAAAAGAATTAACACAAGGGGAATACCTCGACCTTCTCTTCACTAGAAAGTCCTTTATGTTGACTAGTCAACGTTTATGATTTGTTAGTTACAAATACTACTCCTCCTCACGAACTGCTACACACTGCTTTTAAAAGAAGTTCAGATAATTTGGTGGAACATAACTGAGTATACATAATAAGTTATAATACATCAGGCCACTTCCTTGAGTTTGCTTTTGCCTCTGTAAGCGAACGCGAGACTGCTCCTCTTCGTGTGAAACATTCAGCATAAGGCCTCGTTCTGCAACAGGGACAAGAGGTATCTTGATAATGTCTGGTATTCCCTCCTTTTTTCGCGGTGGCGAGGACAAGGGGAAACACACCATCTTCTTCTTGGTAAACTGATACCAACAGTTATCTAATCATGTACTGTTAGTCGAGGATCACATTCAAGAAACTATCCAGTTACATCCCTGTAAAGTCGGACAATAGGTAGTTTAATGGTTTAATTTAATGGTTACTCAAAGGTGGTCTAGCTTGTAATCGTCTAGAATCCCATTCCAACTGCAGTTTTAAAAACCTGCTGAAGGTCCAGACAACTGCCTCACCCTTATTTTCGCGATAATCTTTGAAAAAATAAAGCACGAGAGGCAAGAATAAACCAATTTCGATATATTAAAATTCAGCCTAAAACAATAGACCTCGGCACGAGGCTCTGGGGAATAAACCCCACAAACTCTTAAGTTATTCCCCGGAGCCCCGTGCTGAGGTCTATTGTTTTAGGCTGAATTTTAATATATCGAAATTGGTCTATTATAAAAACAAGTAGTGATGTCACTTGGGCTGATTTTCAACCTCGTTCCCATGGCTATATGTCTTCAGAAAGGTCCTTGGAACGAGGTTGGTTTTCTTCTGCAGTTTGGTTTATTGCTAATTTTCTAGTCAATCTTACAGTATACAGTTTTCACGCAAGTGTCGCCTTTACTACGCTCTGCGATTAGTTCGAAAATCTCGCATCACCTGAACAACCAATCAGACGCAAAAACAAAACCCAAACGCGACTTGGTCACATGGGTTTTCCCGCGCTTGGCACCAATTACTTGGATTTGCCTCGTGTTCTCATTGGCTATTCGTGCTACTTAAGTTTGTTATGATTGGCCATTGTAATTCCTTGGGGTTTGGTTTTACTAACTTCAACAGCAAAACCGCTCTGGTCTATTTGCACGCTCTATGTTAGTTTTATTCTAGCATATGACATCAGATAAATACAAAATGAAACCTCGAAGATGACCTCTGCCGCCATTACAAAGGTGTGGTAAGGGAATACTTAAGTATTTACAAAGATTTGAGATAGTCTGCCAAAGAATTTTTAGCCCAGGTCACAAACTCTTCATACTCCAGTAGACCGTCTTTATTTTTGTCAAACATTGCGATCAGTTCTTCCGCCTCCTCGTTAGTAAGCACCTCTCCAAACGTGGTGACCACGTAACGCAATTCTTCAGCAGAAATATAGCCATTTCCGTCACGGTCAAACACCCTGAGGACACAACAACAAAAGGCCATTGTAAAGGAGGACTTAAATTGCTTATCTGGTAACCTCCACGTTAAATGTCATGCTTAAAAAAACTTATTTCGCTTAAACTGATCCGCGACCCACGCGAAATAAGTATTTTGCGTGACAATGAAACAGGATAAGACAGGCAGTGAGCAAATAAATTTTAGATATGGGTCGCGTAGTTCCTATGTCTTTCCTCAGGTTGGAAAGGTTTCATATATGGTTTAATCCTGAGAGTCTTCTACTACATATTTGGGATGCATTGCAAAAAGAAAATCTTAAAAGATAAGGATACCAGTCCTCCACCAGCCCCCTATTCCCCTCGAAATTCATCACCATCACCGACTCTCCGTGTATAATGAGAACTATTTCTTCCACCTACTAACTTCAATGCGGGATAAATTAACAACCCCGCCCTAACTCTGGGACGACTTTGGTAGAAGAGTTTTCTAAGATAACATTTGAAAAAAGCTTTTGCACTTCTGTAGTGGTGCTTGAAGCTTCTAGAATAAGACTTGTTGTAAACAGTAACCTAGAAATTGCTTTTAGAGAGCATGCTGCCGGCCAAAGCAGGCGAATGTCTGTGGCTTGATGAAGAGAACTAGACCTCGTTCCCAGGGTCTCTTTTCTTCCACGGAGCGGTAAGAAGAGAGAGTAAGAAGACCCTGGGAACGAGGTTGCGAGGCAATTTCGGGCTGATACTACAAGACTGCCTAAAATTGCCTCACATTCATGCACGGTTGTATTGTAATGCAAATGAGAAAACTTACAGCTGAAGTTAACGTGAAAATGGTTATTAAAATACGGTTACACGGTTACTTTGTCCCGTGAAACCATTTCAACAACAGTTAATCTCCAAAAAAGTTGTTTTTGGTTTTCTTATAGGTAAGCATTTCATAATAATTGTTTAACACATTTCAAATTAAGCCTCGACAGCGATGAAGATAACATTCCTCCTGACCGAAGCAGACAGTTGATGACATTTGTATACACTACTGGTTTCTCAGAACCAACAACAAAGGAAAAATATTACCTCCAGCAAGGAGGACAAAAACCGTCGTCTTAAGGATTCGGAACAGTATTGCCTAAACTGATCATTGCATAAAAGCCTCTTCATTTCTTACAAGGTGTGAAAAGCTCTGAACAGTTTCCTTCGGTGTGAAAGGTGCTTTTCACACCAATATATCATCATCTGTTGTATTGTTTGAACCATGACTGTAGTTTTGAATTATCGTCCTTGAAATTGGCACTTGAAATTATTCCCAATATTAAAATGATTACTTTACGACAGGAGTTTGAGGGGTTCAAAGTTTCCGGTTTCTTATGTCATGACCGTATTGTATATTTTAACGGCTAAGTGTAAACAAGCTACAAGGGATGCACAAAGACTAGATACGGATATTAAATTGCAGACATTTAAAACAACTCCGATGTTAACTTGGCAATAAACAGGTGAGGAATATCGCGAAATTTCCTGTAAATTTTCAAGTGCGTCGGCGGAAAGCACATTACTCGTCAACACTGTACATAAATGTGGGAGTTGATATTGTCTTTAAGGTTTGTTTTTCCTTACAGTGTAATTTTTTTGGAAATCACTTTTGCTGTTTTCATGCACCCCGTATCGTATCAGTTCTTGGCCAGTACGTCATAAGAAAATTACAAAAACATTGTGATTCGTACGAAACGTTGTATTTCTTGATGATCAAAGACCTCCCATGCCCCCTCCACTGAAAAACAACCATGGCTAAATTAGCGGAGGCAGGTGGCGCGGAAGTCTAACACGCAATATTAAGAATGATTCCGTCGTTAATTTGAATACACTCCTTGTTTTCTATCACTTCTAACAAAAAAGGTTCAAAGAAAAAAACCACTTCGGTGTAGGCGTTTCAAATCAAGTTTACAATCCACTTCGAGGAGGGATGAAGTACTTAAAATTCACACTTGTATCTGGTCGGATAAGGTTTCACTTTGTGATCGATTTAATCGTTTTGAACTCTTCTGTTACTCTCCGGACAAACCAAAAATCCTTCAGTGCATAAATTCACTTGAATTAAAAAACAAATAAATGTTTTAAAAAGATCCATATACCCGACAGGGATTTCAAAAATTCAACTTGCGTTCAGTGGCATAATTATGCGACAGTATACTGACATATGAGAAGTCGTATAATTCACAGCCAGTGCTTGACATGCAAAACTTTTCAAATTGCTTTTATGGCGCATGGCCTTTAAGCAGGTTTGTTTGAAATCCTTAATGTGTCTGTGAACTTGGCGTTTTTACCGCGGTGTAAAACGCAAAACCTATTTGAAAATGTTTCTTTTTTTTGTAGCGAGCATTTTGATTCAAATTCAGACTGATTCTTGAGCAGTTTAATTTCTTGCGCTTTTGGTTTTAACACATTTCACAGTAATGATCATGTGGTTTAACAGCCAATATTTGGCTCGCTTTCAATATCAAGCCGCCTTACTATCCAGTGCTCAGTGTAGTTTAAGAAACGAATGCAAAAAGATACAAAGTTAATAACGAAAGAAGTTAAATTGCGACTTTGTCATCGTAGTCAGATAAAATAACGACAGGACCTTTGTGTAATTTCGCTTGATCCTACCCAGCGCAATTAATTGCTGCCATATGTTGAAATAAAATGCATTTTTCTCTGACGGTTGAATTTTGTGAGGTAAAGTTTACACTGATATTTAACTTAGACTATAGTAGTTTTTGAGAAGGAAACTACAACGCTAGAGTCAGAGAGAATTCTTTCTTTCTTACCTAAAAGCCTGTCTCAAATTTTGTTCCATGTCGTCCTTTGAACAACCCTCGAAATGTTTCGCCATGGAAATAAACTCCTGGAAATCGATCACCCCGTCCTTATTTTTGTCAAATTTCTTCAAGGTTTCCTGAATTTCGTGATTGCTGGCGTTGAAGCCGATGGCGCGAATCAGGCTGCCGAATTCCGCCTGATCGATTTGGTCGTCATCATTTCTGTCAAAAATGTTGAAAGCCGTTCGCATGATGTGCAGTTCCTCGCTAGTGAGTTGCGATATTTCCACCGTCATCGCGTCGCGTCGAACGCTGAGACCATCGGTGTTAGATGCGGGAAGCGAGAGACTCCAATGCCGCCGACAAGAGGGCAGTTAACAAGTCGTATCACTCTTGCGTGCTAATTGCGTTACAAACCAGAAATCGCTATTCTCAAAATCCTTAAAGATGCTCTGCGTTCCCTAAAGAGCAAATCGAAGAAAAACAATTTTTCTTCCGAGCGAAAAGTTTTAAAGTGTGCCAGGGATCCTCAGCGCCAGATTAAAACAAAACGCATTGCCTTCAGGCGGAAGGTGTTGTTCGGAAATTCCCAACTAACAAGCGATCCTATAATCAACAGCGTTTCCATACCAACCGCCCGAAGTGGTTTTTGTCTAGGTCATTTCAGGATGATCGCCCGCCGATTGAAATAGAAAATATTTGCGATACATACAGCCCACGGGGCACCACTATATTCAAAACCAAGTAAACAGCTAATATCTCGATAGAGGCTTTCAGACAATGGATTGTTGGGCTGATAAAGCGAAGCGCCGCGTTTTAATGGTTTAATTTAGCAAAGGAACTACGTAGGCAGGGGTTGATATTAACTACACTCAGCAGACGATCTCCTGTTGTATTTCATAATAGGACACAACACAATGGCGTGCAAGCGTGCAGGCAGATAGTGAAGCATTTTAATCTCGGTTTTTGAGAACAGCCTACTCGAGGTTCAATTTCAATTACAGTTCTAAGACAGAATTACTACTGTGACAGCTGTCACCTTAAATGACGCGCGAATTTCCATGACAACTGGAAATACAATGGCTTGATAAGTTGGGCAGATTATAAGTTGGGCAGATTATAAGTTGGGCAGATTATATTGCCTGCCATTAAACGAAACTGCAGATTCACCTGTAGGATAAAACGCGAGTAAAAATGATCAGGTGACTCATTCAAATGCGAAAACGTGCTTTGAAAACTTGCTTTCTTTTTGTTGTAATAGATGGACATGATTAAAGTTGTTAGGGAGATGTTAGAGAAGATTTGCTATCACGGTGATCTTGCTATCACAACGAATATCAAGTTTAGCGCGCTTAACTCATTATACCAAACCAAAACAGTGGATAAATTGATCAACAGAACAAGAGGTAGCGAGGGAACCTTAAAAGTACTCTATCACAGGCACTTGTCACGACAGGTATGTTGCCTAGCAACCACTGTGAATACAAAACACTGCGGGCTCATTCATTTCTTGGAGAAAAGATTGCGAGAAAACTCAAAGCGATCCGTAACTGATTCATTGATCAGGACGAGCACAAGGTAAGTCTTTGCAATAAAAGAATGAAGGCAACCTTGTTTCCAAAGGTCTTTTCTCGCGCCCAAACCAAAGATGGGGACTTCCACCTACCAGCTGAAGAGTTTTAGCCAATCAAAATCTGTACAGAATGTAGCGTCATCATGATGCTTTGTCATTAATATGCGGGATAAGAGATGGTAATTGGAATGAAGGACGGGAGGGTAGGGCTGGCAAGGTAAAGTGCAGCATCGTAAATCTCTATAAGATATCAATATACCGTAAAACAGGAAGGTAATAGAGTGAAGAAATCATCACCTAGAGAAAATAAGTTTGATCTATTACTAGATTCTCACAACTCATATTAAAGAGGAGTGAGTAGTAATCAGTTTGGAGAGTTTCTCATCTAAGATTCAGTCACTTGTTTCTGAGGATAAGATCAAGTAAGTTCGGAACGTGCAAAGAAACACCCAGCTGATTTTCGAGAACAAATTGTACAGAAATTTGCATGCATTCAAGAAAAAAAAAAACGAAAAAAGACTCGAGAAGTGTCGATAATTTCCTCAAGTTTTCGCCATGTTAGCTTCAATGTAAATAGGAGAAATTGAATTGTTTGGCGAAACATTATAAGGATTTGCATCAGAAAAGAATTAAGCTAAAGGGCAGGGACTTTGAAAATAAAATGAGCTTTAAGTCCCAGTGTATTTTGCACTGCTGCGCTATAAATAACAACCTTGTAAATAAACAAACAAATTATTAAAATTGGATAGAAACTGTGCGGTTGATCAGTTGGCTATTTGTTAAGCGACGCCGAGGAGTTAGTGAAGCCGGAAGAACCGAGAACAAATTTTGTTTGTTCTTGGTGGTCTCGCAATTAGTTAGTTATGAAATTTCTATATATTATGCGTTTTAGGTAAGTTAAACAGTAGCGTTTGGACAGACTGACGAAATGTATGCGTAAAACATCAATAAGAATCGTCGTAAAAAAACGCATAAAATTAGCAAAGCCGGCTGAGAGTGTAGCCGAGTCAGGTGGAATTTGTGTCAAAATTTCAACTCTTTTTATAATAATTTTTCGGCTGGAGATGTACATTCCTGTTTTTTAACGATTTAGTCTTAAAATGTCCTTTCTATCAGTTTAAAACACAAAATCATTCTGAAGCGATGTACTCGTCAACAACACTGCCTGGGGATGGAAAATTTCAGGTTGCCTTCGGATGTGAATATGGGATATTTTAAGCATTTTCTGGTATTTTAGCCTTTCTCAGTCTTGGAGTTATTCTGAAAAAACTTTCTAGCATTTCAAAGAAGTATATACGCTTTCCGGCATGCTACAAAGAGAAAATGAAACCAAGAAGTAGCAATAAAGTAATAAAATAATAGCGAAAAACACAAACAGCAAAATTAAATATTATGTTGAAAACTGACAAACGGAATAAAGAATGTTTCATTAACTGCAAAATGTTTTTCATCTTGGCATTCCCCAAAGGCAAATAAACGTAATTAATTATTTATTCGCTTAACACAAAAATAGACATGTTTACTTAATATTTTAACTCGAACACTATCTTTTGTATGTCGAGGAAACCAGAAAGACGTGAACTGTGCGAGATTTTGTCAATATTAATTGTGTGAGATATGCTGATTAAAAGGAAGAAGGCATATTAATCCAAAGTAAAACGCTGAAAATATTTTGTAAAACAGTTATGAGTAATGTTACCCACGAAAAAACTTATTAATTCCGTCTTCTTCCGTAACTGAGCTTTTCTTTCCAAAAATAGCTTGGTTACGCTGTCAAGCAGATGGCAAGATCCGTCCTGTTAAATTAATGGCGAACTGTAAAATTATCCCTTTAATGAAGCACAGAGAACATTAACTATTATAAGAAAGTGCCAATTCGGCGGCTAGATGAAAGTTCGGCTTTAGAAGAGTTCGACTTTTTTTTCTGTTGCTTTTCTCTTTTCGGTGTCGCTGTTATGTCTTGTTGTGACTGGCAAAAACAGGTTCAACCATTAGCAGCCGCTAAAAACACGAAGGGCCTTCTAAGGTATTACCAAATTGAGTTGGAACTGCCAATTTCATTTAGAAATTTCAACCCTGATCGATTAATTTATTAGTGCCGCAATTGGTCTAAATTGAAAATATGGTATAAAACAAATCACACGCTAGTACAATGCGGACACCAAAACGAGCAATTTGGGTCCGATGCGAATAAATTAAGGCCTGTTGAAGTGTATAAAATTAAACAAATTACTTCTCGTCGGACTGTCACAGCTGACAATCAAAGTATTTTTAGCATTTTATGGAGTGAAACTGCAAATGCAAACAGCCATTTGATCCCAAGAAGCGGATGCCCCGTCATTTACTGCTGTGTTATCGGACCACGTTTGGCGCCCGACTCGTGAGTTGCTCTGAGCCAATCAACATGCGCGCTTTTCAGGAGTGAAATTATGTATTGTAAATGTTGTCAGACGCGAAAAAAAACAACTAAAAGATCTGAGGACCAGCTGAATCGATAACCTTTTCGTGCCTCTCTCGTGCAGTTGAACGCAGCACAGATAAAGCGAGACCTTCATCGAGAAATGGCCGCCGCAGACGTGAAACAGATGTCTTTCAAGCAAGCGTTCACCGTGTTTGACCGCGACCAGACGGGAGAAATCGACAGCGACGACTTTCCAACGGCGGTTCGCTCTCTAGGCTACAACCCGACCAACAGTCAAGTGGAGGATGTTCTTAAAGCTGCCAACAAGGGCGAAAAAGATAAAATTAATTTTGAAGAATTTGCTGACATGTTAGCAAAGTTTGACGCAAGCACCAAGGACGATGCCGAAGAATCTCTTCGCGAGGCTTTCAAGTGAGTATGAATATTTTTTTAACTGTAGGGTTTCCAAATGTTTTTTAATGTATGTTTGCAAGCGGATTTAGCCTTTTATTTCCGTAAAAAAAAAACTGTGTTGAAAATCAGCACTGCACTAACGCCCCATGATTGTGAATATATTTTCTCTGCGGATTATTAAACACAACCGTAAAATCTACCAATGGTCGAATTGGCCATCCTTTGATTTTAAGCAGCAAGACTACTCAAAAGTCAGCTTTCGAAGAAAAATAAAAATAATACATCAGCCTTTACACTTAGCTTGGAGGTACTTTAAAAATACGATACGACGGAGTGGGTAATTTCTACTCAGTGTTTTGTCTTGTGCACTTCAGCGCTTGCAGTTAGCTCTTCGTGTCTGGTTTCGGACACGTCTGACTCAACATGATTCAGCTTAAATTAGCTAGCGCTTAAATTTGTCTAATGAAAAACCTTCATCACGAACGAACCTTCCGACAAATATTGGCTCATTGTTGGCCCTAAATCATGGATTCAACTTTAGCTCATTTGCCCTTTAAAACGGTGGGCGATACCGAAGTTATCGCAAGCTGTTACGAGATTCATTTCCCACCAGCAGCATTAGCCGTCTTAAATATACAGATAGGAAAAAAATCTAGATATTATAACTAAATGGTGAAATAAATAAAGCTGAGGGGTTTTTCTTCTCCAGATGCTATCTCTGTCCTTTTGGGGAGGAAGTCGCTTAATTGACCTTTCTAGTTGAATTTCTAAGTCAGGACATAATATTTAGGAGTTCGGGTATTAAAAAATATATATTTCAACCGAAAATATAAATTAAAATGTATGCACGTGCGAGCTGCATTTGATTGCAATATTCTTTTTTTTTTTTTCAGTCCTCTTTTAAGATAACTAATTTATCTTTGCAACATGTCAACGACAACTTAGGAAAATTCACGCAAAGGTGAAAAAGGAAACAAAACTGCCTTTACGTTAGCTAGTGCCTTCGTCGCGAATTTGCCTCGAGCTTAGTTTTTAGCAGTAGCTTGTGTGACAACGGTACTGCTTGACAACTAGAAAAGCTCAACGATAAATAAACACAGCTTTTCGGCCTCGTTTGCATTGGATCCACCTGCCAAGTAACTTGACAGATGGGTTTTTTTAGAATAAGCACATTAACCTCCTCTGCGAGCGTCGCAACAAATTACATAATTCGTTCCACTCTTTTTTGTCTAAAAATGACAACAAATGAGAAAAAAATAAATTAAAACACTCTAGTCGCTGGCTTGTCGAAAATTTGGTAATTTTGGAGGCTTTAGTTTGAATCCAGTGGTGACCCGTGGTTAACACTTCTATTTTTACTAGCAAATTCACACAAAACGGGAAAATATAAATATATTTAAGTTATATATAAATAACGTTTCTGCAAAACCAACATACACATCCGAAAAGCAAGACGCTTCTATAACTTCACCTGGTTCATATAGAATTCCTTTTCAAGAAACAAACAGTACCACACATTTTAGCTTGTGCCAAGCTCGACAAAGCTCCATCGATATTTTATTTTTCCGGCAGTACAGAAGGCAGTGTGCGCAGGCTAAAAATAGCTTTAAGCGGTTGGAACTCTGTTTACATGAAAAGAGCAAAACTGCAGTGCCGCTGTTACTCAGCTCTCGACACGAGAACACATTTTCAGTAAGAAAGTTAGTTTCCAATCATTCATAAAATAAGCACGAAAGCTACAGATTATGCAAAGTGCTGTTTATCTGTGTTTCGCTGCAAGGTTCTGCAGGGAATTCGCACCTGCTTTCGAATCGCTTTGAATTGTGAATATCGAACGTGTTAATTGAGCAGCATTATCTGCGAAAGAACTTAAGACAAATTCCGAAAAGTATACACAAGTCGATCGTCATAAATTTGAGAAAAATCTCGAGTAAATAATAAAGAAATTTGAGACTCCAAACTCAAAGCCTTAACCCGTTTTCTTTTTTTCTTTTAAGATAATTTCCAGTTTCAAGATCATTTCCGCCGGTCATGGAACATTTGCAGCGCTATTCATAACTTGCGCGTTTAAATATAGTGACAGCCATGAAGGATATCGCTATTTTAGGGTTCTGCTATAGATTTTTTTTTTCATTTTCCGCGATTACCTGCAGGATATACACACAAATCCGGAGCGCAACTAATTAAAACAGCTTACAATAATATTTACCTTATATTATAAAAGTCGCAAATATCCCATTGTCTAAATACTCGTTACCATAACAGTGCACTGTAAATAAGACGGGTGATAAGAATTTCGGATTTCATTAACAAATTCTAGGATATGCATTAGGAGACGACAGAATCGGCTCCCTGGTGGTCGTTGAAATTAGATTCCCAGGCATTTTTCACTCCTTTTTAGTCTGGAAAATATCCTTATATTATCAAAACGTGAATCAAGGTGTTACAACAATAAACCTCTCCGAAATACAGTCGCATAACGCCTGTATGTGAGTAGGTCGCTATCAGAAAACGCCTCGCCTATTAATTATCACAAATATACGTTCTTGACCAAATTGTAACCATGAGTAGGTTATCGGCATGTTTTTAAAAATTTTCCTTGAACGTTATTAGGTAAAACGTTTTCATAATTGCAAAGAAGACTGTACTTATACAAGGAACTATGATTACCGTCCAGATAGAGGTTGCTTTAATTTACCGTTTTCCGACACACTGGTGTTAATTGTCCGGCAAGGCGAATTGTTTCCCTAACGGACTTAACGGATGGAGAAGCCCTTTCAAAATATTCAACATCCTTTCAATTTCCTTAAAAATGGTAGACTTCGAGAAAAAAACTGCCGACCAAAAATATACAAAGTGTTTCTTAAGCTGATTAGAATCGTCTTCTCCGCTCTCATTGAGATCAGCTAAAAACTCGGGACTGTGAAGTCGGCCCGTAATGACGAATTGTACTTTAAATAATGACAAAAATTGGGCAAAAAATGACCCGTGTACAATTTTAAGGCTCCGAATAATGTTACTAGCAGCTGTAGGCACTTCAATTTCGAGAGACTAAAACAAGAAGCCTAACCTCGTGGCGAATCTAGACAGAGAAAAAAAACATTGTGGCCATATTACCCCGGTCCACATGACGATTAATAGGCCCTTTGCACGATCTGGTCACATGCAGACTTTTCACAGCCTCTCTATTTACGCACGCGAAAGAAAGAGCGAGCGAAGCGAGCAAGAAGAATAGAGATTTTTTTATTTTGTCTTCCGTTTTGCGCTGGCGTCCAGTTATCTCGTGATTCTATCCCCGAGTACGATCAAATAAAAATACGAGAAAATAAAGGGCTGTGAATAGTCTAGTCACATGGTACGGAATTAATTAGGCTGGAAAGCAAGTTACCCAGTGGGACTTTCAAAACAAAGGAAAGTCGGGCTGGACTGGTACGAGTTCCTTTGTTTTGGAAGTCCCACTGTGTAACTTGCGTCCAAGCATAATTAATTCCGTACCATGCAACCAGATCGTGCAAATGGCCTATTAAATTCCAACTAAGAGCCTTGCCCCATTCCCTTCAGTAAGGGCCTGGGAACAAGACTAATCATCGACTTGTGTCATTTCACAGGAAATTCGACCGTGATGGCAACGGCTACATATCCCCGGATGAACTTCTGTATGTGGTGTGCAACAGTGGCGAGAAGTTGAGCCGAGAGGAAGCGGAAGAACTCATCAGCATGTTTGACAAAAATGCAGATGGTCAGCTCTCGTGGGAGGAGTTTGTAGAGTTCTTCAAGTGTGACAGAGAGGCCCCGGAAGCTAACATGTGCATCCCTGAAGAGGACCTCACAAAGGAAGATACACGTACATGACTTACAATTTAATTTTTTTAAAAGTTCACTCGTTTTTGAGTTGTCACATTAAAAAGGGGGTTATGTCACACAAATTTTTTAAATGCTACACAACATTCCGAATAGCTCATTTTAAAGTTTTGTGCTCAGTGGTCAGGCCTTTGAACAGAAACGAGGCTAGAGTTGACTTTGCCATGATAAAAACCTCGTTACTTTTCAAATATATATTGTTCTGTTCTATGCTAAACCTCGCTTTCATGCAGAGGCTAGGTTACGTTTCAAACAACTGTAAAATGGTCTATTGCTTGAAAGAGAAAAGTGCTAAGAAGTTCTTTTTGGTTCAAACAATTCAAGCAGTTGGCTACCAAGTTGAAACAATATGGGAATGTTTCATATCTTTCAACAGAAGAAAAATCGTGAAGAAAATTAGTTGCCTATCTTCTGAATCTTTGACAAACGTGCGAGTCATTCGCTGCAATATGACTGAGAACTTGGAAAATATCTGTTTAGTAGGCAGAGAAACATCAGAAACATCACGTGCACCACAAAGCATAGGCATAAAACATATGCAACGCACGCAGGCGCAGTGGGAGCAGTAAGGAGCTTAGTCACGGTATTTTGAGTTATTTTGGCCAGTTTCAAACTCACCTTTACATTGAAGGAAACCTGAAAATACATAATAGTTTACTAAGATAGAAAAACACCAAAGAGATAATAATCAACCATAAAGGAACAGGGATGGTGAAGGATGGAGAAGATTAACACGGATTAAAAACGGCGAACTTGAATAATTTAGGCACAAACCGTGACGTAGCTCTGTTAAGTAGCACCTTTTTGTTAGGAGATTTTCCAAGCAAAAGGCGTTAATTATCAACATCTTACTGCGTCAGTGTGTGTCGGCCTATGCTCATGCTTATGCACTAGTAAAAACCAGCTTAAAGAAACGATGATCAGTTGAGTTTCTGCGCTTACTGTTCGTTTGCAATAAAAAGTTTTGGTACACAGGGGCGTGGCCTGGAAGATGCCAATCAAGTATAAAAATTGCCTTTCGGTTACAATCGTTACTGTTGTTAATATTCGCTTAACGTATTCTTCGAGGAAGGGCCTACTAAAAGTATGAGTGAGAGATTCTTTCTTATTATGTTGATACTACACTCTGATTTGAAATGTTTTAATCAAGGGCGTCTAAGTTGGGGCCATACTTTCTATGGGTAACGTTTTTTAAAAGCTTTATTTCTGCAACTGAAATTCTGTAAATAAATGTTACATAACCCTTTTTAATGTAATTCATAGCTTGCTAGGTCGACATGACGTGTTTTCTCGCTGTTCATGATCATTTGTCTTGAACGTTCTCTGAAAAGGGACATCAATTTGTACCATTTTATATTTCTTTAGTTGCTTTCTTTTAAGAAGTAACACGTTATAAAACCGGGGTTTCTGAAACCAACTGATTTCCACGGAAAGTGCAACAGTTATTCTGTTACTATTTGTTATTATACACTGTATGTGTGTAGTGTACAACCAAAACCAACCTTTTTCTACCAAAAGGTACGGAAACTACAGCAACTGAATCCAAGCAACATAACCAATTAATTTACCGCATATACCGTTGACTCTCGCTTATAAACACCCACGGAATTAAGATCTCAAAGGAGTGGTGGCTTCTACCGCTAACTGTTAATTTCTTCACCTCGTCAGTTAATTCATTCACCTCGTCAGCTAATTCCTGGTTGTATAAGCGAGGATTTGACGCTAAAAAGAAACTCGAGGAAGTATACTCGAATGAAAGGAGAATTAAAGAAACAATGTCTTTCATTTCATCATAATTTTGAGCAGAAAAATGTACCTAAATTACAGTATACTTAGTTGTAAGGATTTAGCAAGGTGGAACAATAACAGGAACTCCGACGTTCAGAAGTGATGACTCGCATTACTTTGAAATTTCACGCAGTTATGCTTTGAGCTTCGCGAAATCATAATGACGCTATTATGCATTTATTTTAAAAATGACTGCCACAGAATATTTTTTGTTTGTACAACATTCCTTTACATTTTAAATAACAAAATCAAAGCTTGTAATGTAAAGCAATAAAATAAACTTAAGAGTGTTAACAGAAGAATTAGCGTGTCAGTCTACTCGGTGAGATAACGACAAAAGCTTACAAGAGATGATCAGAAATTAATTTCTCCCGAGATATCCATACAGGACCAAGCATGCATGTCGAGGAAATAAACAAATTGATCACCGAAGAGAAATTACTATTGAATACAAACCTCTCACAATTTCTCAACTAGCGCTACAAGCGTAATCTAGAAACAGGTACCAAGAATCAGTAGCATTACAGCTCTCCAAAACACATGTAAACTCAACAAATATATTTTGGAGCACCTTCTAAAACAGATGGGAGAAATTAAACCTAAGATTTTGCGTTTGGGCATCTTTTCAAGCTTCTAGTTGTTTTGCAATATTAAGGAGAGAGTTTAAACCATGGCCTTTATAGGAAACCTTTCCACGAACTTTCCATTGAACAGTTCCACACGAACGAATTTTGTAACACTTTCCATATACTACTAGTTCCTAGCAATTTGCCACCAGTTTGACATCAACTGGCAAAAGTAATAAAGCTAAATAGAGCTAAATAATACTACACCAACGCATTTCCCACCAGTTGGTTTCCCGCCATTTCAGCTACATCATACACTTTATAAACTATTCTCTTACTAAAAATGGCAAGCTACAAGCTACATTATAGTACCTAGGCAATTGAAAATCCTATACATCAATGGAAGACTTGCTGCCCAGTTCTGATTTGAAGGGATCTAATGCAGGCTGGACTTCGTCCTTAATGAATTTGGACACCTATAGTGGGACCAATAAAACAGGGCGTTAGATTGGAACAATTGGTTCTAGCCAATCACCATCAGCCTTAATGAATTTTGAACACATCTAGTGGGACCGACAAAAGAGGGCGTTAGATTGGTTCAATTGGGTCTGGCCAATCACCATCAGCCATAATGAATTTGGACACCTGTGGTGGGACCAATAAAACAGGGCGTTAGTTTGGTGCAATTGGGTCTAGCCAGTCACCATTAACCTTAAGCTTGAGTCTTCGTGCTCCTCACTCCTCCCCCATTAAAGCAAACCCTTAGTTACCTGCTGTGGTGCTCGTCCTGTGAATGTGCTGGCATCCAAGATGGCGTCTAACTGACTGTGAATTGGAGCAAAGTACTCACAGTTCTTGATCCTTTCAACCAAATCGTTATCTCCACCCTGCTCCTTGACAACCGCTCCAGATTCCTGGGACAGAACGCGGATCTTCTCGTGACAATCCTGTCAGATGTAAAATTGAAAAACATGAGAAGGAAAAATTATTCTTGATTGTCTTAGTGCATCACGAGCTAGCAACTTCAAAAAACAACAACAATGGTCAAGAAACAACAAGAGCGCGTATTAGGCCTAAGCAAGAGGGTCTAAAATGGCCTTTTTTAATCCCACATCTCGCCACTATTTTTGGCTTAATCCCGCCATCCCATTCCACTCAGGATATTTATCCCGATTCCGCGTTGTTAGAATTGCAGTTCTCCGCGTAACGTCCATAACGTATTATTTTTTTGTTTTCCATCCCGCAGCCGTCCGTCAATTTTACAACTATCCCGCATTCTGCCTGTTAAAATGAGCAAATCCCACTTATGCTGGAGTATTCTTATCCCCCATCCCGCCAATATCGCATCGCATCCCGACTCTATTTTAACTCTCATCCTCCTGCATCCTGCAACCCGCCAAACCTATGCTAGACCAGCCAAAAAGGAAGCCGTTTATTAGCTGACTATTCAAAGACATGTTGGTCTGGATCTGCGAGCGGAAGGACCAGGGAAGGCCAGGCTTACATTGCCGTGCAGGAGTCGCCATCCGCCCTGCTCTCTGCGCAACCCTGCACGTTACGATCACGATTGCATAAACATACCTGTCTATTTCCACCGGCCTTCACCATTGCCATTATAATGTTTTCAGACGCCATAAACGGTACCTCCTGACGAATGTGGCGGTCAATAACCTGCAGAGCAAAGAAACCACAAGAGATGGTTAAAAAAGGTTCAGTGCGCTGTTTGCTGCGTTGCCCATTTGTCTGTTTCGTTTGCCTGTTTCCTTGGTTGTCTAAAAATTGAATAATCAAAACATAGCACGTTTCAAATGCCATTCACAATAAAAGGTAATTAACAATCAATTAATGTTTACTTAAAACGGTTTTAACTTGAGTCTCGAAAGTCATTCGCATTTACTTCAGTTTTGCGCCACACTACGCTACACAGTTGGTTTAAAAAACGCGCGCCATTTTGTCATCCAATCAGAAGTCAGACCAGAACTAATCTTAACTCGTTGGCGCACGTTTTCCCGCGCCTCCCGTCAGCTACATGTGTTTGCCTCAAGTTTTGAGTAAGAAAAACACTTCGATCGTTTTTGAATGAGCAATGTCATAAACCAAGTCACCAAATGCACCGCACATTATATTACCACAGAAAAAAAAACATAAATAAGCAAAAGTAAACTAAAAGGGAACAAAAACTCTTGTGTACGTAAAACGGAAGCAAGAATGAGTAATATCAGGAACGATCGTGAAAGATTACGAACGACAAAAACTGATACACTCTCAATTGTTCCATCGGCGACGTATCATTCAAAGACGTCTGGTTATTCGAGTCCAGTCGGTCGAGTGTTAAATGAACAGCAGCTGAATAAAGTTTACAAAAAGTGCTTATGTGTGGTGTTTTTCAAAGACCTTTCGGGAAAAAGCCTTTCATCAGTCGCAAATGTTGGGCGTTAGATGAAAACAAACGTAGTAGCTTTAGGAGCCAATCTCGTTCCTCGAGTCTTCGTTCTTTACTGTGCAAGCTTGACGAAACGAGCGACTCTCGAAAGTTTCGTTACAGGCTCGATTTTAACTGGTTTTAAAAACAATGGATATAAGCGAAAGTAGAACACCAGTGTCACGAATAACCCACGTGTCTGTCAGCCAGGCATGCGCAGTTCCACCTGAAGTCTGATATTTCGGACTTTAATCAGATCTTTCCGGGATCGCTCGTTTCCCGACCGCTGGTAAAGGGAAACGAAGACTCCAGATACGAGGTTGCGTTAAGAGCATGCGGTTTTTCTGACCGAATCACAAATTATCACGAACACGCGAGAGTTCTCGTCACTTTAGAGCGAGGCTTTTCTTATGTATCTCGTTTACCTCTCGATGTAAATGCCTTCCGTTCATAAATTACGATTCAGTTTTGAAGAATGTTTGTTCTTACCTTAGGATAAACCACCAAACCTTCTGAAACGTTCTGTAAAGTGCTAAGTATAATGTCAGCTGTAAGGAAAGCTTCTGCCAAGCTTATTCTCCTGCAAAACAGAGATTTCTCAGTGATTATTTACATGTTTCGATTTCTACTAGTTATACCTCCGCCCAGAAGTGTAATTGGCACCATAATGTTTCTGCAAGGTCACAGTACGACCTCCCTCGGACCTCAAGGGAGGTCCGAGGTTATTTAAACCGTGTTTAAATAAAGATTATCTATCTATCAGGGACTGGGGCGAACCCCTAATCTAAACGAATTTCCTTTTGCAAAATACTTTTCTGTGCCTTAACGAAATTCAAGCACTGATCAAGAAGTAAGTTTGCTAGTCCAACAGCTCATTCTGTACATAAATTTCAGTTTCGTGTGACGTGGTTGCCACCCTGGAAGAAGTAAAAAAAAATTCCTGTCCTTTCCCCAACCTTTAGTTTCAATATCCAGAAAACAAAGTTCATGGACCGAATAAGACTGACCATAAGAAAGCGGCTAATTAATGTTTTATATTTGCTGTAACACTCGTTACCGAAACCGGAAACAACCTTAGAGGTCCCTTAATCAGAGCTCTCAATCTCGAGTCCAGCAAGCGCGCTATTAATTAAACCACGGTTCCTTCACAAGTTGTTCAGTGCGATGAACTAAGTCTCGCCCACGTTCATATGTTTTCAAATTTTTCGTTTTATTATTAGGTCTTGTACATCACCTGTTAGCACTGTCGTCCAGTGTCCTTTCCAGCCACTGTGTTGCAGCGGTCTGCTGTGCATCACCTACAAGCACCATTAAATGGCGGGCAAGACTGCAGCATCTTTCACTTCTCATTGGATTACGCTTGTATGGCATTGCACTTGATCCTTGAACACACACACAAAAAAATACATTAATAAAAGAGCAATTAAAAAAGTCATGCAAGGGAAAATGGACACGAGGTACAAGGCATGGAGGGAAGACAGTGTTTAAATCTAAAATGAACACTATCAAAGTTACTCAGGTACCTCCTAAGGGTATTAATCCGACATGAACTCTTGTCAGAAAGAATTCAATAGGTACCTCAGTAGTTTACTAGAAGTTCATTTATGAAATAAATAATCAATAAATCAATAAAAAAAAATAAAGGAACGTCTGGGAATGTATGGAAGTGAAAAAAGGTGACAGTGGGCGTTAGACGAGTATCTGTAACCAAGTACAGAGGTATGCGGCGGATTTGGTTGAAAGAGATCGGGGAAGTGGGCATGCTGGGAAATCTGTAGGATAGGTTAGGATAGGAAGCCTTTATTTCAACACGATGAGTTTCAAAGCTAAAAGCTTGTGGGGTCGTGTATAAAATAAAAGAAAGACCTAATAACAACGTGATAATAAGTAAAAATTTAGAAACTACTGACCTTATAAGAACCTGATCTATATTTACAATATTTACACGTTATAAAACGTTCAAATATAAATAAAATTGTCATCACGATGCCGCACATTTGAGGCGGACACTACGTTGAATTTAAAATCTTTAAAATAACATTTTGTTTTCAATCGTTTCAGTTTCCTCTGCTTTAGCTGTGAAACTCCATGTTCATTAAAACTAACAGTGTTCCATAAGATAGAACCTCTATACGCGAGCGAGTCCTTTGATTGGTTACGAAAAACAAACGCTGACGATGACTAAGGTCAGTAAAATAACATTCACTTTTAAGGCAGCCACAAGCTGACAATATAACTTATTTCCGCATTGATAAGAACTCTAATAAACATGAATCCCGCAATCGATCCTGATATAGTGTTTCTAGTTTCAAACAGAGAACGTGCCATGATTCCTCGCAAAACGTAGGATATCAGTAATAAATGAGAAATGGGCAAGGAAGAGGTAAAAAACTGGAGAAAGATTCTACCAATAATATGATGGCATCATTATTCGCGCGCGCTTTAACTGTTTACTTCATTCAAGTTCAATTATGACGTAATAATCTACTTAGTGGACGACAAATTCGTTTGACGACCTTTCGCATTCCTGTCTGCGGAGTTTTCGGCAATCTAAAGAACTTGTCCAGGGGCAACGAAAAATATTTCCGAAAAAGCTCTTGCTAAAGTTAAATTACGACGAAAGAGGTAAGTAAACGAAAGAAAAATTTTAAAGACTTGTCCGTAAAAACGTTAAAAAGGTTTACGCGTGAGGTTTACGCCAGCGCAGGATGTGAAATTTCGATTCTCAAGACTAGTTCTCAACTGTACACATAGCAAACAAAGCAGGCGCTTAGCGCACACCTTAAGTTCTTTCTACCATAGTTATGTTTCAACCGATCAATGACAGAGCAATTTGCAGAGAAATAAGACAAAAGTTTCATATTAATATACCGAGTACAATTACCCAGGAAGCAATTCGCGATAACAAGGAAATGTGCACCCGTAAACTTTCTTATCACTCCTATAAAGTTTGTGCCGAGGGTGAGTTCAATCTTTCTTTTTCGTCTTTTAGTCTTTTTCTTTAGTTTTCTTAGTCTACACTACGCCAGAGAAATTCGGAAAAGTGTTTTCACTCTGAAAACGTATCAAATGTTTTCCGTCCACACTACGCCGGATAAGTTGAAAAACGCATCGATCACCGCACCGGTGACTTTGGATTACTCGAGCCAGTTTCAAAATGTTTTCCGGCCACACTAAAACGTAAAGCCGGCGTTTTCAATTTCCTCCGGTTTGAAGAACGTTTTCGAAAAGCTCCGTTTTCGAGGCGGATTAGTGTGGACGGTAGGCCTAACCCTAGAAATAAAGCTGCGTTTTCAAATTTCTCCAGCGTACGTAGTGTGGACTTTTGTAAAGCTTAAGGTTCTGTTTTAATGAAAAGTATGTATTTTATGACGAGTACATTCCAAATTCTTTACATTTTCTGTATCCTTGTATCCTCATATTTTTTTAACTTTTAAAATAAATTTTGGAACTGTCCTATTATTTGAAAAAATTGCGGAAATCAAAGATGGCGAACATTTCAAAATGTGTGACGTCATTTCGTGGTATTGCGCTTTTTTATTGACACGTGATTTTCCCTACTTTAAACAAGTTTGGATACTTTACACATCGTACATTTTGATAACTGAGTGAATACTGAAAAATCCTGTAGATGACATGACGTGACATGACACATGACATGACACGATACGACACTACACGACACGACACGATTGGACATGACATGACATGACTTGACATGACATGACATGAGAAGGGTTGGGTTAGGTTAGAATTTACCCAATCACGAACCGCAGATAAGTATTTCTAAAGCCTTTTCGAGTTTGCGCAAACTTTAACGAGTGTTCTATTCTATAACTCCACAGAAAACGAGAATACGATATTGATTCTTCTTTTTGGAAACTCTACCATAAAATCGACTTTCAAGATGTCAATTATTTTAGTTTGTGTCATCGTTTGGTCAAACGCTCACTAGATGTGACCTTTTACCCACCCTCCTGCATAGTGGTTTCTAAAGTGATATAATGGTCTGAATGTTCCAAGTATAGTTTCTAAAGCATGTTGGGATCGCAGTCTCTGGGAACGGGCATGCCCACACTCACGGTGTTTGCAAGCTAATACTGATGACTCTCGCGTCTTCGGTTTGGGGTAGCCGCCTCTTCTACGACTGTCTGGACTTGTCAGTCTTCTTCGGTTTACTTTGGGAAATTTCCCTATCCAAATAAAGCAGCACTCAACATTTGTCTCCAGTAGTTGGATCAACTTTTCACATTAGTGCCAAGTGATTTCGTAATTGGGTGTCAGTAAACTTGTATTCTACACGGACGAGGTGGGACGGTAAATGGGGCTTGTCGAATGATTGTACAAAAATCGCGGAACCTCTCAAAGCCTTTCCGAACATCGCCCATGATACGACCGAGATGCTGCATCACTGAAGCCCTGACCGCTTCGTTTGCCCTGTTGGAAGTTTGGACGTGGGACATCAGGCCCAGGGAATAGTTTGGGCTTTCAGTAAATTCAGCTACACTTTCTCTTTTTCCGTTTCAACATGTTGTTGCTTCTGTAACTGCTGTTGCCCGCCCATGTTGCAATTTATCTCGTAAGCCATTGGTGTACTAACAAGTGCTTGAGTCCTCCGCGATGGTTTTGACATGAATGTCTGGATAGCAATAACTCATTATACTTAAATCACGTACCTTATTTTGTACAGTAAATCATTCAACATCTTAGTACGTTTTGACATATTGTAAATTGTAAATTGCACTGCAATGCCTGATGGAAGAGGGCTAGGCCTTCATCTCAAGTTAGTTTGGACATATTTGAAGGCGTCAAAACACGCTCCACCCATTCATCATGAATCAATCCTTTCACTCTCACCATCTTGAATTAATTAACCTTTCCAATGTCTAGTCCCATACATTCCCATGTTCCTTTTATTTATTTTTCATTGTTTTAATTGTTTTATTTTCTTTCTGTTTTTTTCTTTTGGTTTCTTTTTTTTTTTCCATTCCTACAAAATGGGAAAATGAACTTTTGGGAAATTGAGTTCAAAAACACCCCCTTAACTGCTTACCTCTTACATGTAATTGGTACAGCTTAGTTTGACCTGCACCCACAAAGCGAGATTCTGTTACCTATATATCCATGGGTGTCTTTCCCCAGTATGCAAGGTTAAACTCTCATTTTCAAGCTGAACTCCTCATTTTGCACTACATAGATAAAATCTTCTCAGACTGATTTAGCTCAGTAAATAACTATGGTCTACATGGTACTTGCCTATTTGATCTTTCTCAAAGGGTTCTTCAATTTCTTTTTGATTGGCTAAAAGCCTGATATCTGTACATATCTAGAAATGGAGAAAAATCTGTCAGTGAATTTGCATGATACAAAATCTGAACATATAACAACATTAAAAAAATAAAGTGCAAGCACTGTGGAGTTATAATATTACTCTACAGTGCTTGCATATTTTTTATTAGTGTAACCATAATAAAATTACATGACATGAATACAAAACAAGCACTATAGAGGGCTCAACAGCGTGAAGGAGAGATGCTGTGCAAGCACATGCAATAGTGCTTTGCTGTCAAAAATACAAGGGCTAGGCTTGAATACCAAGATCAAAATATTACTAAAACCACTTAACCACCAATCTAAAGATTAAAGCAGATCTTATATAATAAGATCTGCTTAACTGATATTAACATAACCTTATGCACAGAAGCCCCAAGGCTGCCAAGAGCTGAAAGACAGTCCAGGTCTACTTTGCGGGTGTATGTTTGTCCTGTGACAATGTAATGGCTTTGAAAACCAGCCATTTCTGTAACAAGTTGGTCCAGTCTTTCCACCTACATAACAAGAAGACAGGGAAAAAAGTTGTAACTGGCCATTTACAGTAGATGCTCAGAGTTCAACACTGTAAATAGTGTAAACACTGTAAATAGTGCACAATGTTGACACTTTAAATAGTGCGCAACAAAGAAGCCGAGTTGAGTTAACCACAAAAACAGCCAACCCTGGCTCCATATACCTAGAGAAAAGGGAAAGACTATCTTGCCAGAACCCATCCTGATTTCAGTGACATTCTGACAGCAGCTAGGAGTATATGTATTTCCACTCCCTCTCCCCTGGTGGGATGCTGCCCAACCACAGGGTTACCTCCCAGCATTAAATTTGCTGGTAACCATTTCTACAGCTGGGTGCAGATGGGAACTGTGAGAGTTAAGTGCCTTGCCCCCAAAGAAAAGATCCCAAACACAACTATGTCAGCCAAGCTACAAACCTAGTAGACTGTTAAAACAGGAAACCTCACATGTCCCTAGAGTCAAAACAAACCACTGTTAAGTTATTGAAGTACAAATAAGGCAATGTAATAGTTACCTTTTCGTGATCTCCATCAAAAAGACTAAGGAAACTAGCCTGGGTACCAGTTGTGCCTTTCACTCCTCTGAATCGTAGATCATGCCGAGCTCTAGTAAGGTTTCTTAAGTCCATAAGGAGATCTGACAGCCACAGGCAAGTTCTCTTTCCTACTGTAGTCAACTGAGCAGGTCTGTAGAGAAGAGGTAACATGATCAGTTCCATACTTCACATGAGGATTGTACAAACATGGAGAGACAAACATGATTGAACACAAATATCTCTCACATTCTTATAGACTACGTACAATGCTAATACTCAGTACAAATAAAAAAAGACATAACAAGCCACAGTTTTGTCAAATTATATTTTGAATTCATTAAATTCAACTGTTTTACAGAATTATGTCCTACAAAAATAAATGTAATTTAGGCCCTCACACATATCATTCCCAGGCCATAAATGATCATTATGTACAAATATTTTAACACTATGTTTAACAAATTTTAATACTTCTGAATATTTAATATTTTCATAATATTCTAACATTGTATGTTTGAAAAACAAGAGACAATGGGACTCTAAATGTCATTAGAAAATCCAATAGATAGGCTCATACAATGCACTTGAAAGGCCACAGCTCTATGACCCACTACAAGCATTCGGATTCCTAGCCAAACTATTGGTAAGATTTGCAATCTCAAAGTCTAACATAAAACTTCTGCTTGAGAATTTCACTTACTGAAAATGTGTGTAGCCAAGAGTGGGAATTGACTTGTACTTCTCTGCAAAGCCTGACAGCCTTTCTATACACCTAGCAAGCTTCAAGTAAAAACAAATTTGTATTGATAGAGCAAAAGAAACACAAAGGTAACCATTAATACGCAGCGTCTTGTACTGACCACAATTGGGAAAAAACAAATAAAAGTAAACTGTTGTGCCACAAAATACATGTATATACTCAATTGTTTTTGCCATCCACGTGGCAGGCCTTCATAACACAAATATGGGGATGCTTGTGTTGCAACTAACAGCAGATAAACCTGGGAGACATTCCTTGTTATTTAGTTAGTCTTAGACTGGAAGTGACTACTGTCATGCTTTTGGCTATGTTTGCCACTTAGTTCTGTGTTAGTGTGCCAACCAATATTAACTTGGATGTTTAAAGTCAGATAATGTATGCCAATACTCTTGTGTAAATAGCAAATACTATCAAGACTTGTAAGGAGGCTTAAGGTCACATGCCAAGTTAAAAATTAACCTGCCAATAATGATAAGTCTTATCTAGTACTACTATACAATGCACTGAGAAGATAAGTGAAGCTTAACAAAGCCTACATAAAAAGGGACGTACCAAGACTCTTCAGTATATGAAGTGCCAGTCACTTGTCATACCAACCACAGAAGGTGCCATTATACCAAATAATGCACTGTCTTCGATTTATGGTAATGTGTACAATATTTAATAACAATATTTATTCAATACCAGATAGTGAAATGATCTCAGAATAGCAACAATTAAACTCAGTTTTCCCTGATTATAATCTATTTTCTCCTTCATAAATACAGTGAATTAAACAAATACAGTAAGGAGAATCCCAAACCTGGAAGAAATAAACTTAGTATTGAAGCAGTGTGCAATTAAATTGCACACAAGAGTATCTTGGTTACCTTTGGAAGTAAGATGTCGAAAGCATCCTTTATTACAATCAAGTCCTATAAAAGATTTTAAAAAATGTCTTAAGGAATCAAGAGGTATTTCTTGACCGAGTCAGAGAGAATTTTCAGCAAAGACACTATGCAAGGGAACTAATCAGGGTAATGTGTATGACAATCTCAAACTTTGCTCACAAACCTTGAAGCTAACATTGATGTGGAATCATTCTGCATGTCTAAATATGCACTGACTTTGACCCACAACTGTGTAAGGGATACATTAAAGGTTTTTTTTTCAATGGTATTATAATAACGACATCATTTATCATCAGAAGTAGCGGGCTGACCATGAATAACTTTATAGCCAGCAGTTTTATCTGACTACCAGCCAATCTCGTTCCCAGAGTCTTCGTTGCCCTTGACCAGCAGTCGGAAAATGAGAGCTCTGCGAGCAACCATTTTGAATAACTGAATTCTGCCCATCCGATTTCACTGTGTAGTCTGCGTCTATAGCGCACACCTGAAATGGTTGCTCCCAGAGCTCTCATTTTCCGACCACTAGTCAAGGGAAACAAAGACTCTAGAAACGAGATTGACTACCAGCCCTTAATGACAGCCTCACAGTAGTATCATAGGTTGGTCTAACATGGTTGCCTGAGTCAGGGTAGTCCTGAAAAGGCCTGTTATTGACATTGTTGCTGATGAGTTATCTGACAGCCCGAGTGAAAGTCATCTTCAGAGTCAAATGGCTCTTGATTCCGAAGGTGACAGTAAGTTCTCCTTTTAAGATATTTTATACTATAGACAGAAAGTGCTGCCAGTTACTGCTGAGCAACATGTTGACTGATATGCTAGGTTAATAGTCTGGAGACATGGATCTCACATTTAGGTAGAAAGGCTGGAAGTGGAATTAATAATTTCCCAATGAGCCAGGAGCCAGGAGAAATAACGGAAACACTTAACAAAAGTGCATGATTTTTTGGTGTTTTGCCATTCTCATCTCACAGCTGTGCTCCTTTTGGTCAGGATTACAGTCCTGGATGGCTTTTGCAACACAGTAGTTTCTTGGTGCTGACCAAACAGAGAGCAGTCTCTGGGGGAGAGAACGTTTTGCAATAAACCGGCAGGAACCAGAATAAAAAGGTGCTGGAAGTGGAATGGGGAAGTTCAGCCCCCCCCCCCCCCCCCCTTCCATCACCCCCTCTCCCCACCCAAAAAAAAGACTTCTCCCTCTCCCATCTCCTACCACTGTTACTTACTTTTTGACCCATAGCCCTAGGCCCTAAAACTACTTTTGTACAATAACTTACAGTGTTATCGCCAACATAACAAGAGGTAGCTCCCAAATGTATAATGGGGGCCGCCTTTGGACAACATACACCAAATGTGTGCACGTGTGCCATGACATCATGTCTACGCTTCCTCTCCTCAGAAGCCGCAAGCTTGTAGTCTATATTCGTCAAGTTAGCTTCCATTTCCTGTATTTGCTCATCTGTGATATCTAATCCCAGCATCTACAAAGTCAAAATCGTTTAACTCCACTGAAATCCTGTGTATGAACTGTTCTTCGAAAGGCAACAAATTTTACCTTCTCGGATTTCGCTAGAAAAAGCCATAACTTTCTCCATGTTGAGAATTTCTTGTCCTCGGAGAAGTTAAACGCCATTTCAGGACTAGCATAACGGCTTGTAAGAGGGCTTCGATACACAGAATGAACTGAATCTCCCGCCATGTTTCCCGCCATGTTGGATTCCAATGAGACCGCGATCATAAAATTTTCTGCCCAGCAACTACTTCAAAAAAAACTGTGGACTTCCATACCTGTTGATCAGCGGTCAGCCGCGAAAATGTAATGGAGGACAAACGAGAAGAAGTTCATTATACTTTTGCGGACAATTTGGCCCCGTATTTTTTGCTGATCTTCTCTCCAATCTTCGTAATTGTTTGCCTTTTCGGGATATTTTATACTTATTTAACTACAGAGGTAAGGAAATATCTAGGTTTTTCTTCGTGGGTATGGGAAAAATACGCGATAAAAAAAACATCCCGTATAATTTAATGTTGCGTTGATGCCGAGCGCTCATGTAGCTTTCGGTGGCGGATCCAGACCTTGAGATAAGAGGGGAGCCCGGTTTTGTTTTGCTTTCCCTGCCGGTTTTTCTTCCTTCTGCGATTTATTTTCACCCAAAAACCCAAAATAAGCGGGGGGGGGGGGGGGGGGCGGGCTCCCCGTGCTCCGCCTCTGTCTTTGCATTCATAAGCTTATATAAACTTATGTCGCGTTGAGAGCACAATTTTTACAGACGTTTATAAGAACCATAAGAGCCTTGCAATATTTTGCTGAGGAACATCTTCGATTATACACAACACATAGTAAACAATTAAAACTCAGATAAGTACATACGAAGCTTTCTTATCTACGGCTGTTCAGCCCACTACTAACATGACTGAATTGATCATCTCGCGGTGACTCTCGTATTTGATCAAATTTAACAGCAGCACAGACCATTACTCGTTTAATACAGCACCCTCACAAACAGTAACACTGCTGTTGCAAAGTTGATCCTAACGCAAGGACAGTCCTTGCATTAAAAGTGTGCCTGCAGTCAAGGAACAAGTATCACTTAATTGCAAACTCCAGTTTCTTAGACTAGACTAGGCTGCAGTTTTCATCTTGAAGTTGCACACATGTACAGTGTAAAGCAACTGATCATGCCATGACTATCCAACATTAAATTACTTTTGAGGGCTCTTGTTATACTTTCGTTGGACCAGTATCATTTTGCAATATTTAAGTAAAATTTATTTTTGATATTTGTAATCATTGTTTAGGTACAAAATAAGCTGTTGTTAGAGTAAATTTTAGAACGTCATCAGTGCTTCAACTAAGATTAA
Source organism: Orbicella faveolata (assembly GCF_042242905.1). Classification (NCBI taxonomy): domain Eukaryota; kingdom Metazoa; phylum Cnidaria; class Anthozoa; order Scleractinia; family Merulinidae; genus Orbicella; species Orbicella faveolata. The sequence goes on along the minus strand of NW_028301547.1, from coordinate 16,388,121 downwards.
TTTTGCCAAGAATAGCTCTGTCAAAGGGCAAATTACAAGTAAACTGACCTGAGTTTTATAGAGGAGACTTTTGCCATTTGTTTTCATTACCACAGATGGCTATAACCAACAGAACAATGTCAGAGTTATGGCAATACACTGGCTCTTACATTTTGCAGACATTTTTTGCAGTTAGTGACAGTACATTTTATGTTTGTTAATGTAACAGGATTTTCCAGAATCATGTCTAAATCAGTATTCACCATGCTACTTTGGTCTTCTTGTGCCAACCTCCATACCAGTGTTTGTGGTCTTCATGTATTTCAACTGGATGGGACTGAAGTTCTTCATTCACAACTAACTAAGCAACTGTGAAGATGATGCTGTTAAAGATCATGCTAGGCTGCAGCTTCACAGATGAACACCAAGGATGAAACAAGGTCTGGAGAGTGAAGAGACCAGTTCAGGGCACAAGATCCACATTAATGGTGCACTGGCCACAGTGGAAGAGCCCTTGGACCATCCATTTCACTGTCTCAAAGGAGAGTCAGCCTCTTATGAAGAAAGTTAAATGATACTTTTTGAATAATGTATGGATTCATTGAGAATGACAAGCATAGGGGCTTTTTGGTGGGCTTCTAAACCATACTAGAAGTTCTTCAAGAAGAACAGTTTTGGCGGCCATGCTCAGTACTCTGGAACCTTGCAAAGCAAAGGTCAAGCACTAAGACTGTCATATACTGAGAGACCCAAAGAGGCACCCACTCCTTGAATTGAAGACTTTAAAACACAAGGTAATAAAAGTGGAAAAGATAACTTGAAAGTCCCAATATTCTACAATGGCAAATTGACTCTTCAATCAGAGAGAGCAACAAAATCTTTACTGAAATAAAATTACAGATGTTTAACTGCTTATAAGCATCCAATGATACTCAAATGAAAATAAATTAGACATGATATAATGCGTCATTCATATTCTTCAGTCTACTTAATATTATTAAGAAATAGAAAACCATTTTCTATTTCCTGCCAGTTATAGAAACAGTTTGGGATAATGAAAAATGCTGTGGGAACAACTGCTTTTCCCAAATTTTCACAAATGTTTATAAATCAATAGAAAGGTGGAGAAAATGCATTCTATCTCGTACAGAAAACCTTGGGAAAAAAGCGAAGAAAACTCGTTTGTTCATTTTGATTATCAAAATTGTAAATTCTCTTTGGTTGCACTATACTACTTGTTCTGTGTTCTATTGAGTTATAGAAGTACAGCTTTCAGTGCACTCTTTCTTACATAGTGCTTTATATACCCAGTTAATTGATCTTCAAACAAAAATGTCAGATTTTTTCATCCTCTTGAAGTCTTTCATTCTCTTGCATCAAATCTTTTGACACTTATCATGTCTCGAAGCTTTGGAAACACTCCTATCAAACATAATCTTGTTATCAGATACATTGCTTGGTCTATGTGTGCTTTAAACATATAAAAAAATAATCACCTTTTGGTTTTAGTAAATCTCCCCAGTAACCAATATTTTACAGTAATTTAGTAAATAACCTCATGGTATCATAATACCCTCCTTTGAAAGATGAATTATAAATGCACCTACCTGTACCTCTCTCTGTATTAACCTGTTTTTCTGACATGTTCTCCTATCCCCCTCACCCTTATTATATTACTTCCATCACTCAAAGCCAGTAGTAAATCAAGATCTACTTCAATCCAGTAGTCTGTTGAAGGAAGGGGACAGGACCTACTGACCATTGAGTGGAAGTACACAGAATATTCCATGCACCTAGCACTCATTTTTTTTCCACAATTTTTGACAACAACACGGTGCCATAACTGATACCTCATGCTGGGGGTGAGAAGGGTGTTCCCCTTCCATTCAGGACCCATTATTATGACAATAAAACATTGGAAGTGTACTCAACCAGTGAGTGATTCCCTAACCTCACAGTTGTCTTTGTTTTGTACAGTTTCACTGACCACCGGGACAATTCGTTCAAAAAAATGCTTCGCCAAAAACAAGTAAAAGTAAAAAAACTTTGTTTAATTTTTTTCAGACCCAATCCAGCCTGAAAGTTTTCTTAACGTACTGAATACTTTTAGTGACAGTGGAGTCATCAAATCCCGCTGCAGTAGACCGAAAATGACAGTTAGCTCATCACTTCCAGTCAGGAACAGTGAATGGTTAATGCGAGACTTTGCGAGAACGCGAGACTAGCGTTTTTCTTAGCGAACCTGAGACATTTTAACTTTTTAAATTGTGGTAGCGAGACTTTAAAGTGTTTTAAATGCGAGGGCGAGACATTCAGACTCTAAGACTTTCAGACACTTATCATGAAACAAGCAAAGGAATCGGGACTTCGAGAGTTTCTCATTAGTCTTTCAAAAACAAGAGTCTGGGAGACCGCTCTGTGAAAAAAAAAAAAAAAAAAAAAGCGATCGCGAGACGCACATAGCCTGTAAAAAAAACAAAACTGCAAGACCCCTGTTTTTTAAAGGACCATTCGCCACCTCTAATTCTTATCTTTGATTTTCAATAAAATAAAGCGACGAGGAGTATTTACCTCTACATGTGTCCCAGGCTTGAATGCGATGGTAGTCCTCTTCTCTAAAGATTTTCCTTCCTCTTTATATGGCGGAGCCGAGAAGGTCCGAGAAGGAACTTTTACCACTGACTCACTAAGATAAATGTATATCCTCATTCTCACTACCTTAGCGATAGGGAAAAAAATTTCCTTTTCGATGTTCTCTACTCTCTAACATGAAGGTTTTTGCTAATAGTCCCCTGTCATTCAATTTCAAGTCATTTTTGCTGATGTAAGTGGAAATTGCCTCCAAGTTGTAAGAAATCTCATACTGATAGCAACTCTTAATAGCTGAAAGTGATTATGAGTGACCTTTGGGGGTTAACAGCAATCTAATTACTGCTAAAAAAGGGAGCTACAAAAAAAACTCAAGCTTAAACGAGAGTTTTACCTATAACTTTATAAACACCTCAGTGTCCCAAAGGGGACATCTCCTCTTGTTTTTGCTCGGACCCCCAGGAAATGCAGTAAAACCCAGGATCTTGCATCCTGTGTAACGGCAGTAGTTGAACCACTGGGGTGATCAAAAAAAGCTTTTAAAGAAACGGTCAAATGAACCATAGAGGAACGTGATAAGATTTAAACGGATTGTTGCAAAACAGACAATTTAGGGATTAATGGCGAATTATTTCAATTGGGATGAAGAATCATGTTAAAGAAATAATGGCCCACAAACTCCCCTTACAAGACAACTATTCTTAAAGGGAGGCTACTTGGATGTCCAAATTTTTGCAAATCTACTTATCTTCTCCACCCAACCATTCTTTTTACTGGCTCGTAAGTCTTGAATAAGAATTTTAAAAACTCAAACGTTTTGTGTGACCTTCCATTGTAAATAAAACCTATGATGGCATCTCAGATTGCATGAAACTCCAAAGAGAATACTGACAAACTTGCATGACAAACATCTTTCAAATGTAGCCCCCCTTACAATGTAATTTTATTCCTTATCTGAATTTAAAAAACCCAAAATCTACGAACGCATTTCTTTTCGATCAAAACGGTTGTTCAAACTGTCTTGAGGTCATAACATTTAAACTGAAGCTGTGCCCAAAGATTTCACAAAGAGTGACAAAGATATAATTTTTTTTTTTTAATTGTCGCAGTGCAGTGTTTGACTGAATGACACTTGAATAGAAGACGTCTGATTTCGGTGATTTATTTAAAAACCCCAAAAGGACCGTTCGTGCACAAACGTTATTACTCTCTTTATCTGATCAACCTTTATTACGATTAATTTACAACATTACGGTTTTTTATTTTACCCAGGTCCGAAACTCGTTTCGAATTGTGCGAAACTTAAGGACTTACGTCTCAAAGAATCGAAATTTAATATCGTCAATATCGGGAATTTAACGCGTTTTTACTTTTAATGAATGGGCAGGTGTACAGCGTTAAATAGTCCCTTGAAAATCTAACTTTGCTTTCACAATGGCTTTCCGCTTTTTCTTTTCTCGAGTTAACTTTCGTAAGATGTGATTGTGCCGACATTACGCCGGTGCATTTTCAGAACAAAGCAAGTCCCGAGGGAATTTTGTTGATTTTTCTTCCTCAGTTTTTGAGCTTACGCTTTAAAGTCTAGCATCTCTAACCGCTAAAACGCTTCAAAAACGCCGCGTATGTCCTATATTTTTACTTGGTAACATAGTTCCATAGACAGGCAAGCGAAAAAAGAGTTGAAAATTAGACGCATTCTAGTACTATTTTTCCGCTGTGGAGATTAGAAATTGTACCTTTTCACTTACGCACAAAATATCTAATATCTCTTTTTATTATATCAGTTGCGTAGTTGGAAATCATCTACATATTTCAGAACCTAATTACCTTTTCTCTTGGTTACCAAGAATGCGTCCATCCCGTTTCTGGATGGATTTTTTCTTAACTATACCGTGACAGAAACAGTCCCCTAAAACAGACGGTGGTCTCGTTTTCTAAAGCGCTCAATGAAAGTATGTTACTGAAAAGAGATATAGATCGTAAATTAGTGGAATAACACAATTGAAAATATTAATTTTCATATCAGTTAGTTGCGATTGAAAAAAAATCGCTGAACCGCGCTAACCTTGCGAGAAATAATAGATGAAAAAATGATTGGTTTGTTGTATTTTAATTTAGAATCTGTCCTTGACGAGGTTGTCGTTTGCAAAGTTAAACAACCTGGCTACGTAAACCCATAATGTCGTCTAAATTCAAATGAGCGTCGACAATTTGCGTGTTAACTTACTTGACAAATTTGATACTGATCGCCTGTTTTTGATTTTGGGTAAATAAAACCCTAAACCTTTTAGAGTAGTGTTGACCCAGGTGCGAAAACCTAAAAATTTCGAAGGTGATATTCCAAAGAAATTAGCAGCTACGGCAAACATAACATGATCTGGTTTGGACATGGCGAATTGAAAGAAATCAAGACGAAAGAAGGCTTGATTTTCTTTGTTGTCAATCAGCGTCGGTTAACTCACAATTAAAGGCTTTTTGCAGCAAAATTTCACTGGATAATTTGCATTTTCAGGGGATAAATCGTTTAAGAAATTGTGAAGTGTTGAAGCCTTCGCTTGTGTGTTGAAAAATTATCACCCCTATTTCTAGGATGAGAAAATTTAAAAACGCCTTTTGGGACAGTGGTAAATTTCCCACAACTTTGATCGTCTAGTAAAGCTGGAAGCGCGTAAACAATTAAGAATTTGCAATTAATTCGTTTCATTTGCGCCGAACAAAATCCATTTTATGAGCTTGGAAGCAATGAGTAATTCGATTTTCCAAATACGATAATAATTATGTGAACCTAACATGTGGTGACAGCGCCAACATCCGCGATTTGAAGCCATTTCATTGATTCGGGGTGTTTTCTCGTACTTGGCTCAAGTTTGCGTTTCAAATTTGACCTCCGATTTTAGAGAATCTCACAATGGGATATCTAATGGTTCATTTGGTCACCGTATTCTTTCCCTGGAAAAAAATTCCCACGAATAAATTAAAAACCAAATAATAAAAAGTAGTTTTTGTGTTCTAATACTCAATTGGTACTTCCGCAGTGGCTGTTTTATGACTTCGTTTAGCAGATTAGTAGTTTTTTAGTCCAAAGACAACGCAAAAAGCAATCGTTAAGTTCAACGCCGTTTGCAGTATACTTCAGAATTAGCTCCACTCCTGTTCAGGTTTTTTTCAAAATAGTTTTCAAAAAAACGTTGCTAGTGTTCGAGAGCCAATCGTGCTTTTGAAGTTTGTCAGGTATCAAAGTAAATACAATGGAAATGGTTCAGACGCGACAATATGAAAAGGTGAAACACTGAAAAACTCTTTTTGATAAATGAATAATGTTGTGACACACAAGGTTGTGCTCGGTGCAATATCGAAAGAAAACCTGTCCGTTTGTCTTAGTTAATTAATCGTCCGAGCAGTTTGACCTTTAAGGCCATCAGTAAATTGAAAAAATTAAATTTTCGGGCCTTTTGAGTTTTTTTACCGCGTAAACGAAATTATAATTCTCAGTATTTTCAAACCCCGAGAGTGGCAAATTGATTTTGCACGAAATAATACCATTTCAATAGAAAGATTTATTTCATCCTATTTAATCTGTGCGACCTCGATTGCCTTTTGAAGTTATTGCAAATTGAAATTTATCTAATTTCTGAAGCGAAATTTACGTTTATCCATCAGCTGTTATGAGGAGAACTTTGACGAATCACTTGAAAGACTCTAATGCAAGTCAGACAACAGCAATTAAAACGCCAAAATGGGATGTCCCAAATGTTCAGTTTAGATTTCGCCGCCTAATGCCAATCAGTATGCAACAATTGTATAGCGAATTTATCTTCGCAGAAGACTTGTTCGGGGTAAAGACACGAGCCGAAAAATGTCGCAATTGACGTACATGATTTAAAAACGACTAAAAAGGCAAATAGGCGATCAATTTTGCGAGAAATATGAAAGGGGAAAGCAAATAAACAGAGGTCATTTCAGCGTCTTCGCGAGTTGTGTTAATTGTAAATGTTTGAAATGCAACGTGGAATCATTCAACTTAAATCCTCCAGAGCTTGGCAGAGCTCTGTAACTTAATAAATATTTTCAAATGGAGTTATTCCTGTTTGAACAAATAAGAAAAGTGTGTGAATTATTCGGCAAGTCAAGCGTCAACTACAATAAAGATGATATAAAATATATTGATATAAATGTAGGAATAATATTTTAGTAACGTCTTATTCGCTAAATCGATTATTTGTCGGAGTTAAAATAAAAAAAGCGGGACAAAATAAAATGAAAATGAAACCTTTTTCGGTGAAACATCTTCTGGAAATGTTGGAAAATTTTTAATCATTGGGTAGCTCATTTAACTAAGTCGAGTCGTACCGTAAAAGTCCACTGAGCGAATAATAAAATCGTACTTACTCGCAAAATCTTACCCCGCTAGTAGAGTCGCTTCGATCTTTCATATTTAGGAAAGATCGAAGCGACTCTGTTAGCAGGTAACAATATCTTAAATAGGTTATAAAAAAGTTATTTCTTTTGTTTGAAGTATTAATAATTGTGCACCACAAAAGAAGTACAGAAGCAAAATTTGATCTTAAAAACCTGCTTAAAATTATGTACCACTATTTCACATTCAGTGAAACCTGTGAAATTGGATATTTCGGGAATATAACCAAAACGGTGTGCACTTTTTGTAATTAAAACTTCGTTCGTTGAAAGCCGCAGAAAATTTTTCCTTTCATTTATCGAACTAAATAGTCGTTACAAATAAATACTGAGGATTGTAGTTATATAGCTTGAAGCTTTATTTCAATACTGGGTCGAGACGACCGAATTATTACAGAGTTTTAATTCAATGTTTATAGTTTTACAACCTGAGTTTCAAGTAATATTTTAACAACAATACTATAAACTCCAGATATCTATCTAATGTTTGTTACATTCAATTAGGATCTGCCAAACGTATCTGAATCAAAATTGAGATAATTACTTTGTACAGACTAGATTAAAGACTTTTGCCCAAAATAAGGCCCTCCTGACCGGCAGAGTTATTTTTCTGCCTACTGTACTACCGGTTCGTTCTGACATCGAGACTTTCTGATTTTAATATCTTGCTTGAACTCTGATTTAGGGATCTTACCGGAAAATCTTGACCGGTGTTGAAATTTAGTGGCCAAAAACAGCGGTTACTGTACAACTGGCTGGAAACTTCACTAACTTCAGTTTTTACTAAAAGCCCGGAGGCGTGAGAGCGTTCATCTTTTTTCGACGTGTTTTGGTCGACAACTACAGATTAGGTTATTGAGTTGAGTTAACATTTGTTTAGTTACTCTGTCATCAAACAAAGCGCACTGACAGCTACTACTGTTTCGCTTTTGGCAGAAACGAGCGACATTAGATCTTGATTCATCAATATTTGGCACAGTGACCTATCATTACTGTATTTTAAAACTGAAATGTGTTCTTTAGAGATGACATCCGGAAAATGTGCATCGACTGACGGAGCTAGTATTTACACTTGTTATGTACCCAGAACTCGCCAACACGATCAGTCACTGTCAAAGACTGGTTCATTTATGCTATGTTGTTCAATGTGTCAAACGAAGAATCGCTGATCATGATCTCTAATGATCCTCATTAGTCTCAAATCACAGAGTTCTGTGACGTGAGAAGTACTTCGTGTTCCTTTGCTCTTCGTCGGAGAGCAGCGATGCTTGATGTTCTTATCTTCTCAAAATAATCGAAATCTCTTGAACTGTGTTCTTTGTCGCTGTACGCATGACCCGCGCACCCCTTAAAACGCCCACACTGCGCTGGGAATTCTTCCTTCACTGGCTTTCGCGTATCTTCCTGACGATATTCGTCCTCCGATTTCTCTCCATTTCCTGTATCTTGTCCTTCGTGTTCCACGCTGTCTTTTTCTCTTTTAATTACCATATCGCCGCTCAATTCTCGTTCTTCTCCGTCCGTTTCCCTCTTTTCTTCATTCGCCTCCGTTTCCTCGTTGTTATCTGAATCTTTCTGCCCATCTTCACCATCTTTCGCTTTCTCCCTCTTCCGCCATTTTGCTCGACGGTTCTGAAACCATACCTGAGAAAATGCAACAAGGAGTCAGTTTAAAGACACTTTACTGTCTGAAAAAACCACCTTAAAAGCATTGTTTTCTCGCAGTAAGATTTGTGCGGCATGTGGTATTATACAATAACCTTTATTATATTTATCGCAATTAATAAAACGAAAGCGACTGGTCTTTTTGAATGTTTGGAGAGACATTTCATTGCAAATTTCAACAATGATCTTTAAACTTTTTTTGCGTTGGCATTATGAGGCAGCGAATAACTGAAAATTTGTTTACCTCTCAAGTAAAAGACCTTTTTATACAACAAGTGAAGTCAAAATTGACGCCATTATCCAAAAAGCTTTCAGGATGTTTATGTGCCAACATGGGATAAATAAAATGTTAGATAGCAATTTTTCCTTTCTTCCAAGTAAATGGCCGCTGTGGAATTGAACAATACACAGCGACACTTGAATGATCAGTTGAACATGAAAATTTGCATTTTAACTCAACTATTGTCAATTTTGGTTTAGATAACATTTACCCGTTTCTGTTTTTCTAATGTAACTGTTGATAGTAACTTCGGAAAATACAAAACGACGAATTAAAACTACTCGATCTGCCGAGCAGTTTTACCGGAGGTTTGGAGTCTGAAAGCACATTGCAGATGGGAGAGTAACATTTGGTACTTTTATTTCGATTCCTTTGATTAAAAAATTTCCAATTAAAGGAAAATAAAGGAGGAAGAACGCGGTATAGCACGCTTTGAATTTTGAAACAGAGAAGAAAAGAACCAAGTGTGGCGATAAATATTCAGCCAAAACAATAACGTTCGTTACAAACAAAGATCGCATCCTCGAGGGGGGAAAATAATTGCTTCTTTCTTTAAAAAATCGTCGCTCGTGCCAACCATTAAAGAAAGACGAACGCCATCGTGGTCGATAACATTGATTAATGATAAATGTTCTCATGTGTTTGGTGATTTCGATGTTTTAGATTTTCGTGTTTGATTTATTTTGTTTTTAGTGAGACGGAGCTTCCAAAGAGAAGACAATGTGTTCCTAGTTCAATCGAATTAGTCAGGGCTTTCCGCTTTGCTTTGGTTGGCGGGTTTCATTGGCTAGTTACTACCCTCCCACCTGTCATCTATTAATGTAAGCGAAAAGGGAATTAACGGATAACGTGTCTAAATATCAGGATAACAGGTTAACACAGTGAAACAGATACTAAGTGACACAACGTCAAAATTAGGAAACAACTGTATACCTTTTTCCTTAACCTTTCGACCGAGAAACACTTTTTTGTTTCTCGTACTAAATTTGTTCGATATTACGGTACGACTCTTTATGTCTGAATAGACTTTGTAAAAAAGTTTTGTAAAAAAGGATGTGTTATTGAATGACTCTTATAACTTGTTCTGTTTTTCTTTTTCTCTGGATTTAATTCTGAAATCAGGGTCTCGCGAGCGAGGTTTAGAAGACAAATAAGAAACAGTTTGAATAAATGTTTTATTTCGTGTGTGAAACTCAGCTGCTTCACGTGGGAGGTAAAGCTGCGATGTATGACAGAGTAGAAATGAGTCGTGAACAGGAGGTAATAATTGCGCAAACTTGTAGATTATGAACTGACCAACTTTAAAACATATTTTTTTTTTGTAGAACATACACGTATATAGAACAAAGAAAAGGAAAACTCCTATCCAGAAGGAAATTGTTTTTCCTGTGTCTGTCGGCCTGGATCTCTTGCATCAGATTCTTACGTTCAAAACAATATTCGAAGTAAACCTGAGGGTGTGTTTAGCATCAAAAAGAACTGGAAGAGCAGAGACGAAAAAGCAAACCCAGAAGTAAATCGTGTTTTGTAGAAGGTGAAGAAACATAAGTTGTACCTGGACTCTGGCTTCCGTGAGGTCTAATCTCAGGGCAAGAGCCTCGCGCATGAAAACATCAGGATAATGGGTCGTCTCAAACGCGCGTTCGAGCTGCTCTAGTTGCCACGGGCTGAAGTTTGTCCGAACTCGCATTCTTCGGGGCTTGTGAGGGCGTAAATGATCTAAGAATCTCTGGCCTGTGGGCAGAATAAAATTACAAGTGACTTCATTAACACTGGTTGCTCTTCTTTCAATCAACTTCTTTATTTTAGGGTGTGACGAATGAAAAGCTAGGAATGTTATTTTTTTTCTGATTTGTCAGTAACATGTGAAAGGAAAATTGCAGTATTCCCCCACTTTGTTTTTCCGTTATCAACCAGACATACTCAGGAAAAAATATTCATTGTTTCTTTTCAGCCAAAGCCAGGAAAGTTATTCTTCTAAAGTGCAAAGAAGATAATAACGGCTAAAATATATCTTGATGTGTTATTTCTTTGTTTAGCGCTTTCATCCAGGAAATACAATTCATGAGTAGAAATCGTGTCCTTAAGCGTAAAAACATTTCAACAAAAAGTGAAATAGTGTTCGTCATTTCGGATTCATAAATACGTGACACGCATAATTAACAAATTTGTCTTAAACAACACTCTGAATTTTTTTAAAAAAGCATTTGTTTAAGCGACACCACAAATTTTCCTAATTTTTGAACTGAAAACCGTTTCCTCGGGAACGTAAACTGAACGCTAATTTCTTCGTCGCTTGTTTATAACATTGGGAAAAGTAATATTGAGATTATTTTTTGCTTCTGTTTTGTTTAACGTATTAGCTTGCTAGGGAAATATTTCTCTTATATTTTCGTTACCAAGAGGCAGAATAAAACGGAAAGAAAATCTTGATAACAAAGCCGACCTTTAATTTGCTACAGTTATCTTTTAGTTCATCCTCAAATCTCGGTTATCGCCAAAGATAATCCAGTGAAAAATCACCGTGTTTAGTTTCTACACTGTCTTTTTATCTAATCATGAGTTCATCTAGAATTTGACACGGTGTTATCGGCCCCTAAAATGTCAAGAACAAATTAGTTAATACGATTTTTAGCGACACGAACAATTACTTAATGTTGCGAGTCAGCTCAAAGACAAAATGAATCACAAAACAAACTCCGAGCTTAAAATTGGTTCACGCGATTTAAAAGTGATTATTTTGCGATTGAAAAGTAAAATTTATTCTTACCTTGAAAAGCCGCAAGTTGTAGCTGAGGATCTACGTAGGAGGCTGGGTGATACACACAAGGCACTTCGTACGGTCGACCAGCGAAGGAGTGGTGATAGGCAGCCGGCAGGTAGCTGGGAACACTGCAGCAAGTATCGGCCGTGGCGTACGGCAAATTGGCAGCGTTAGAGAGGTTCTGTCCACGGGGAGAAACCATTGCGTAGAACGGCGACTGAAAAAATGTAGGATGAGGATGCCCTTGTAAGTTACTTTCCATGATCATAAGTAAATGACCGGTTCACAGTATTGGTGTTGACGCAGATTAGTTTGCTAAAACGGTGCTCGATGTTGATGCGATGAGGTGCGCGGACAAATGACTGACTACAAATATCAAATTATGGCGATATTTAAAGTCTGCCTATTATTTTTTGCTAATGGAATTATACAATGAATTCTGAAGTGTATTCTTTGCTCATCCTGAAGTTTGTAAATCAAATAACTATTCAATCAACTGGTCATAATATAATACAAAGGCCTCTAAGAGCTGCTGTTTTCCGCTTGCCGCCTTGTGATTGGTCGGCTGCCGCGGACCGACGCCAAATTGCGCTCGGGCGTGAAAGGCTTGGGACTGGAAAATGATTTGCCTAATTAACAAGGGGAACATTGAATTAACCCACAGAATATCGCACACTGGTAAGCCAAAGAAATTTTCCTAAGGATGTAGCCGTGAAGGATATTTTGGCGTGAGCCAGTTAGCACGGTCGTGCTGTCAACGCTTCAATGTGGATTCGAATCGGTTGCCATTTTAGGGCAAACACTCCATGTTGCTATTTGAATTGTGGGAGGTACGAAAATTTCACCTGCTTATCGTATGCACAGCTGGTATCTAGCTTAGAGCTAATAGGATCACAAGTGATATTTTAATGAATTATTCCTCATGTAATAAGGAGACTTGAAATTAGGGGCGCAAAATACGCGTCAAATACTCTTTCGAGCCTTTCGACGAATGAGGAATTTAACGTCGCCTGAACAAAGCCGCGCGGAGCAAATGGTCACACGTTTAGACGAGCTATCCTAAACGAGGACAGGAACAAAAAGACGAGATTTGAAATGCTGTGAATGAAGACTTTACGTTCGATATCGGATTGTTGTCAACTTGTCAGTGTTCAGTCGAGTACGTTTGTCTTGTTCAAAGAACAGAACAACAGCGCGAGTAATGATTAATTAATTTGCAGCCTTTCATTTGCCTAGCTAGCTCCATCTAGAAATAATTGAAAATAAATTCATCATTATAGACGATCACACACCTCAGCATCAACCAAGGTAAATTAAAATTCGGCTGAATAATTAGCAACTAAACGGCCATCAAAATAACACTTTCCCTATTTTTTTTTTTCCGACTGAAGCTTTTCGTTTTCCTTTCGTTTGCCTTTTATTATTCACGATTTTTTTTCTCTAATCGCAGACTAATGACAATTATGAAGGGATTGCGTTGTTCCATCTGTACTTAGTTTCCACTGCAGGTAAATGTTTTAAGATTTTAATTAAACCCCTCACCCGAACATCCCCGAAACTGTCATGAAAATTGAGAGACAACACCTTATCAAGGGCTGCTATATTCTGTTCCTTTATCGACACTGACTGGCCACAGACGACAAAAAAGACAGAAATGTTAAATTGACCGAGCTGTAAACATTGTATCAGATTAAAAATGGCAGATGGTAGGGGCTTCTTAACAAAAAAAGAGTAGCACGGAACATGATCTGTGTTATTTTCCTCTGTATTTTTATAAAACCTTTTTCTTAAATTCAACTAGGTCCAGCTAGACGATATACAAAAACAAATCCATGGTTTCCCAGTTTTGCAAGTGTAGTTAGAAGACCTTCAGTGAAGTAAACAAACCGCCAGATTTCGCTTAGCTAAGCATGATAAGACATCGGAAACTAACCAAGCTATCGAAATTAGATATATTGAAAACAATGAAGATCAAATTCTTAAACAATAATCTAATCAAACAATGTGAGGAAACTTGAAACTTGCGTTGAGATCATTTATATTCTTCAGGGTTGTTTTTCAAGAAAAATATTAAAAAGGGATTTAAGACACATCTTCGTCAGCTGAGTAAGCAGGCCTTCAAATTGATGGCCATTAACCAAATACTCTTCTCTCATTGTCCTGAAGAGCAAGTGCTGATCACGTGACCAGACGTGTCAATTCCTCGTAGAAAAACGTTTCTAAACGCACTCCACTGCGTGACATTAAAGAAGAAGCTCCAAGGCAAAGTGTTAACGAGGATATTGGGTATACAAAAAGCGATAGAAACTGTTAAACGACCCGCTTGCACAATTGCTTGCCCGCCCGTGCCTTGTCATCGCTCCCGGTGAGAACGATAACAAGGCACACGTCAGTCATCTCGTAAAAAATTCGAGCTTGTGGTGAGGTCCACATAGGAAACAGGAATTTGATATTGTGACCATTATTTTACCTAGTTTTGTTTTGTCTTTTCGCAGTGTAAGGATGCACCTGTCTCCAACTGCAAATGAAACCCAATAACATTTTTTATTGATCGAGCTACAGAGTTCCGTGCAGCCTGTCCCGGTAGAGCCAGAAAGAAAGTTTGATTTTTGAGGATGTTTCACTTTGTGGTTGTGCAATGACTTAGACCACATTCATGCAGTCATGATCTCCTAGGAAGCAAAAGAATTGCCGAACTACTTTAACGACAGCTGAGCGAAGATCTTTTCTCGTTGTAGAAAAGTATAATTACATGTTAACTCAGTGTTATTGTGTATTGTATCAACGTTAATGACCTTTGAAAACCAAAGTTGGCCAATGACCAAATAGAATGGCTTTTAAAAAGAAATTAAAACTCCGTTTTGTTAGGTCTACGTTTGAAGGACATGAAAAACAACTTTTAAACCAATATATTATCAAAAGGCAAAGCTGGTGCCAGAGGCTATGGATTATTTACCTTCCAAAAGCTAGATCAGCGCTTTTTTATTTTCACGAACCCATTCTCAGTGAAAGGAAATTTTTGAGCAAAACAACCCGCCGCGCCGGCTATAGGATGGCCTTTTGGATTGTGCACGGAAACCAAGTGAATATCATTCATTGAGTCACGCAGATCTGTGATAGTCTAACAAAGCCTTAGATAACTTGATTTTGCGATGTTGAAATGACCCGCATAAGGAATCGTTGTCAATATTTTTTTTCTGAAGACTTTTGCAACGTAAATAAATCAACTGAATGTCCTTCATATTCCAGCTACGAATATACGACGTATCCAGACTTAACGGTTAATACCTGCTTAGTTTATTCACCGTTAAATAACCTGATGTTTGAGACGAAACTGGAGCAACGACGACTTCGCTTCATTGTTTTTAAATAATCTGCTTTCTCTTTCTCGCCCGCGGCAAAATCCTTGCTTGCGCTACCTATTCGCTTCCTCCATCTCTTAGTTACAGAATAGGTAGATAGTTAATGACCTTAATTAGATATGTTTGCAACCCGCTGTTCTTTGTAACTTTCGGTCAAATAAAAGAAGC
Organism: Orbicella faveolata; assembly: GCF_042242905.1. Taxonomy (NCBI): domain Eukaryota; kingdom Metazoa; phylum Cnidaria; class Anthozoa; order Scleractinia; family Merulinidae; genus Orbicella; species Orbicella faveolata. The sequence goes on along the minus strand of NW_028301547.1, from coordinate 16,372,898 downwards.
TAAATCACTGTAGCAGGTAGAAAAACAGCCCTTTAATCCTTTTTCTAGCGCGTATTTCTTTTAAACAATTGTAGTTCTAATCTGACTTAAGATTTACATTAGCTTAGCTTGCGAAAAAGCCTTAATCTGTTGCGTCGAACTGTTACTCTTAAACCATGGTAAACACTGATGACTTTGTAAAGCTTTAGATTGAAAGGAAAATCAATAACGCTGGCGGACCGTCTGTCTTTTTAGCAGTATGCCAACGTAACTAACTACATATTTATTTCCATTTTCTATATCACTCTACTTCAACTTCTCTTGCATTTTACTGACGCCAGAGCGTGGGTGTGAAAAACGTGCTCAGCGATTATAAAACGAGTTCAATGAAAAAACAAATCAAACTGCCCAACAATGATTTCTTTTGTAGTTCTAATTTTCATCACCGTTTCTGTTCATATGAAAATCATTTGATTTTGAACAAGTGGAACTTTAAAATCTGCTCTTTTCTGTCAATGCATTCCAGGCCAACACTTCGGCATCCCGGCACAACAAAACAAGAAACGCGCTTTAATTAATTTTGTTTGACCCACGCGACCGACCTGGTGTATGTAGTACAAAACAACATTACTTAAAGAGTATCGCAGTATCGTGTTGTTCAAGACGAAGAGAAATTGTTTCATCTACATGTATCAAAATGGACATCACTATAGAAAATATTTGCATCATAAAGAAACGTAATTCCATACGAGCCTACATCTGCTAGCCCACCGTTAACAATGAGTATGTTGTTATCAGAATGGAGCCAAAAAAAACAACGTTTTACATTCTCAAACTTAAGCCGAGATACTGAACTTTGATAAATTAATAGGATAGAAAACACCAAAATCATCTAGAGTTGTAGTTTGTAATCGAATGACACATGAACGGGCGTTTCGCAATGCGCAAATCTTAAATTAATCGCAAACGTAATAACAAAACTAGAACTGAATTTTTGATTTTAGTTAACCACAAAATTCGCGTGTAGACTTGGTTAAAATCGGGTCAAGCAATAACTCGATTTAGTTATTTTCAGCCAGAAATAAGCTAAGATAGTTTCACGGAGTTAAAGTAAACGGCGTAAACGACAGGCAAATGAACCCAGTGTTGTTGAAGCCGAAGTACTATATAGTTAACTGTTCGAATCGCTCTGTCAGTTAGAGATTGGATTTCTAAGTTCAACATAAAAGTTAAGTACGTTATTTTTCAGTGGACTGAAAACGGCTGTTAAAATTAAGGCTTCGCGGTCTAGGCAACGAGAAAGGCGCTTGAATTAGCACAGAAGTGGTAACCGCATGGTACATGGTGTTATTCGCCAAACAGTAGGGGGCTTGACACCGTTCAAACTGGTGCCCTATTCAGAGAAAATGCTCATCAAACAAATTTAATGCGGATTTTTTATGTCTTCTACCTGTTCTACAGAAGGAATAAAGAATGGATTGTAGGTCTGAGTTACCGTGTTTTTACTGTTTTAGAATTTGAAAAATAAACGTGTTTTATTCAGGGTTTCGAACTCTTATGTACCGAATCTCGTCATATCCAACACCATGCATCTACTGATGAAGGACGTTCTTTTGACTTCTCTTTGGAAGGAAGTTAGAGATGCATGCACGCACCCCTTTTCATGCTGAGTAAAACTGATTAAAAGACAATGAAAGAGGTTTTGAATGTAAGGGAAGTTGCTAGGTTTGACCGTATTTTGTATTCTTCCAAAGGAGTGGCCGAAGCAGGCCTTTGTCAAATGTACATTGCCGAAGAACGGTGATGTTCAAACGCCCCTGTTTTAGTCTGCTTTCGGATGAACGTTTAAACCTGCAGAGTTCTTGATTCACGACTTAAATCAGATCGACTATCAGAAACAATGGCCCGTCTTTTCTACTTTGCCTTTAGTAGCTCGTCAAAACATTCGTCTTTACATCAAAGTGAGCATTTGAAACGACGCTATGCCACCATATGTCGTATTACGATGTAATGATCTTTGATGTATCAGTTTTGACCAAGCAGAACTAAGCAGAAACGGGTTATGTGCCAAACGCGATTGCTGTCATTCATTATTTGAAATTGCATTGTTGTAAATTTTACGTGTGGTATAATTCTGTGCATAGTATTTCTACGGGTCGATATTGACAAAAGTCCAATTAAACCGCAGCCAATGATACAAGTTCAAGCTCGAGATGCGTATCATAACTGAAACGACCAAAACAACATCAAAAAGTATTGGAATAAGAAAAAAACTGAACGGTATAATGGTCGTATTAAATAATTAACGAAATAAGAAGCCAAAAAGATGAGATACATTTTGACACAAAAGAAACAAAGTCAGTATTATAAATTTAAGGTTCTGAAAGGTAAAAAGTGTTATGAAACCTTAACCAGTGGATTCTCTGGTATTTTCTAGCTCACGCAAATGATTTTACTTGCTTTGCACAAATTATAATTATTTTAGTTTATTTCAACTGCATTTCTTCACTGACATGTGGTCGATTTTTTTTATGATGCGAATTTCGCTACATAACATAACATAACAGGTTCGTGTTATTTTCACAACATGAAGGCAGTACGATGTTGTTTATTTTCTGTTCAAGCGTGCGGACCTTTCCCACGGGAAGCTCACTTTAATGGGTTTAATTTGAACCAGTTATCAATAGAAAGTGCGTCACCACTGAGTTATCAACAAACGTGTATACTTACTGGTGGTCTATACGAATATATCCACCAGTTATGTAGACCTACCAGCGAGTCTATACCGGCTATTCAAACAGAAAATTGCATTCCTTTTCATTAAGACCAAAGACACTGAGAAGCACCTCCAACGACATTTCGCTGTTAATCATGTTGGTTTGAAAAGTTTGCTTGCAAACATTTATTTACTGCAGAGGAAAACAACCTGTTTGAACTGAGTTCAAAGGAATTATGTGTGGCATCTAATGAGGGCAGAAAATTAGTGTCTGACTCGTGAATAGCAACTAAAAGACATACGTGATTCGTGTATTTATGAAAAACGAAAACATTGTTAACAGTAGCTAAAATTATATGTGACGCGTGAACTTCGTTAAAATTCGTGCTCGAAACGTGATCACAACCCGCCTTTGTTACCCTCTTCATGATGAAGTGAATGAAATGTAGCATCAATCAGTGTTTAATTTGGGCCAGCTTTTGATTAATTCATTTTATTTGGGGGGCAACTGAGTCGAATGAGCAAACTGCATTTAGACCTCCATATCGTTCCTAATATCTTGTTTAAACGCTCTTTATGTCCGACCTCTATATTTTATCATACATCCATTGAAATTGGGATGAAATGTCGATGGGAATTACACCAAGCATTCAGTTCGATGGCGCACACTACAGTTTGTTCCCTCCTTATCCCAAACTCTGCAGATTTGTTTCTATTTTTTCATGGACACTTTGGGCAATAGGCGCATTCTGGAAATATCTACAAGATGAATACGCCACAATGTGATTTTTAGATTAGTAAACAACGCATTTCGGAATACCGTGTTTCGATTTAGGAATCACAGGCTTTATGAAGTAGATGATGCTGCACTTGAACTTCATTTAATCGTGACCACGAGAGCTGGTTTGCTTGATTTTTGGGCGGCCGCTTAACTCGCCCCCGAAATGCACTGGGTCATTTCTCGTGTTCTGGAGAGAGCTAGCGATAAAAAAAGAAGGCCATTCTACCATGCACTAAATAATTTGGGACAGGAACTCGAATTTTCGCAAATTTTCTTTGAGATTAAGCGCGCCCCGGCCGGATAAAATGAAAACCAGGCTTGAAAAGTGTCCCAGCCCATTCAGTAGAGGACCCTAATTTTCCTAATTTCCAGTAACATATACTAGCCAAATGCCACCAAATAAATTGGACAAAAGTATTCTACAGAGAAAATACATTATTATAAACACATAAAGTATTTGGACGATTATACTATTCTGATAGTATACTATTCTGATTTTATTATTATTTCCTTTTAGTTGCACTGAATTTCTTTGCCTTCCACTGTTTTTGCCCTTTTTTTTTCCTTTCGATTCTATTGCAAGACAATAAAGCAAATTTATACCAGCTCTTGACCGCACCTATTAAAACACGATACATCAGTCAAGACACTGTCCAAGAAACAGTCTTATCAGTTCCAGTCTTCTCTCGGATGACTCGACTATTTTCACGAAGATCCGTGAAAGTGGAGCATATTAAGCCAGTAAATTACAGAAAACCATCAGTGATTTATGAAGTTTAAAATCCACGCTTTTCCTAGAGTAGTAAGTTAACCCAATACTGAGGAAGGTCTTGCTTTGACTGAATTCAGCAGCTATGCATAGCGAATCGTGGGATTTCCACACCATATATATGAAACAGTTTTTTTCATCTCCACTCGGGAAAACGTGAAACTGAAACCCCTGGTACCAAGGCTAGAATTATGATTCTCGTTTTTAATTTAGTCAGTGAAAAACTAGATAAAGCGCGGCGGCTATAAAGACGAAAGAGAAGTTCTCAGAGCCCGTCAGCTTACAAGGGAGTTTAGCAAACTGAAAGTTCTCTTTAGGATCTAAGCGTTTGACTAAAGCAAGCCAATTCATTTCGCAAACTCGCAAACTCGAGTCTATTTAGCAATATCTAACAAATAGTGTACATTGATAGCGCAAAAATTTCAGTACAGCCTGATAGCAGAAACTCACAATGGACGGATGTTACCAGATCGGTAATGAAGTGAAACCGAACCAAGCTGTGAAACATTACGGGGTAATTTAGCTATTATCACCCTTTCCTTTGCGCAGATAACAACAAAAGGATCAGAAACAACAAAACGATAATCGCTTAGTCTCCTTCTAATAACAGGTCACTACTGTTGCAGTAAGCAACAACCTACCTGATAAAAGTTTTTCCTGTCGTGGTTGAAATATTGCTCCATGGTTCAGAGTAGTCAGTTTCACGCAGTAGAGACAGAGAAACGAAAAGGGGTACTGTTTTCCGCGGGTAATAAACGCCGTATTACCTTTAATTGCAATGGAGTACCAAGTATAATAACAGGCATGTTTGTACATCTGTTCTAAAGACGGGCCCGCTCAAAGACAAAACCAAATTTGGCGGTATCTCTTAGCCTCGCAAGGACTTCACATAAGAATCCTTTAAACTGACTAATCGGTTAAAAAACATCGGTGGTATCTTATAAACTTGTGACACAGCGAATAAAATAAACCACATCATAAGTTATAACACTGTCATTAAGAAACTATACCCAAAAGGCGACAGAATGCAGTAATATAATTGAAAAATCATTCTATTCAAAGAAACTAACGCAAAACGTCAAAATGTTTTACTAATGAAGAAAAAGTGTTGTAATAAGTTAGAAATGCAGCTGAAAAGATTGCTGGCGGCGGTTTATTTATTTATCAATTGGCTTTAAATCCGTTTTAAGTGGTATACAAGCTCAATAAATGCAAATGCAAATATTAATGATCTCGTAGCGCTCAAAAGGGCTTTCCATGATCCTGGTTAAACTTTGGGCGTTGGTGAAAATTGGTTTGTCAAGATGTGTAAAACACAGTTGTTCGAAATTGACGAGGAACAAAAGTTTACGAGTTTCTTTTGAAAAAGGGAAGAGCTGCATAAAACATGATACCAGTAAAATGGATATTTATTCGACAAAAAACGTGACATAACGATATTTTCATTTGGTAAACGTTAATTATAGCGTTTAAAATTTAACGCCAGAAAAACGTTTCAGACCATGATTTACAAACAAAGGTAGTTTTTAAAAAGCTTATAACAATAAATTGGATTTTGTTTTAAGGTAGTTGATCTAAAGCTATCTTCGTTTCAAATGCTGTCGGGTTTTTTTTATTATTATTTTTCATTTCATTGGAATACTGGCATTACATGACTAAATTTTCGCTTGGTAAGCTTCAGAGTTTTATATTTATGGTAACAAAAATGTGAGGGTTTGATCCCAAGGAAAAACTGCAATATGCAGAATCACTGGATACATCGATACAAATTAAAAGACCGTTTTTGCAACTTAAACTTTCAGTCATTTATTAAATGCAACATTTTCTCCATCTAATTGCCAACATTTAAACATGGTATTTTCTAAACAACATCTTAATGGAACGGTCAAGGAATTAAAGAGAAGAAATATCAAGAAAGATAACATTTCTTTGATTGCCAAATGACTGAAGACAAGGTGATTACATAAGGTGTCAAGGCAATTACGGTCTGAATCATATCTCTGGCAGTAGATGCTGGATAGCGTCATCTTATTAACTCTTATTGCTTGTAAGTTTACAGCCCTGTGAGAGTTTGAAAGGTTTAATTTTTCCATAATTTTTAAACTTTACTCAGTTGCTTTAACCTAAATCAAAGGGAAAATTTGATTGGCTGTTGATTATCTTGGATATGCATATGTCCCTGCTAAATACCACGTTTATTACCCAAGAATCTATTTAATAACCAAACCAGAGCTGACGCTTGAAAGCTGCGTTTATCTTTAATTTAAAACGTTTGAAGATGAAATTAAGTTTGTCAGGTTCTCGCTATTTTTCAAATTGAGCAACGAATCAATTAGCCAAGAATTAGCGGCACGCTTGCGAATTCAATACGGTCGCATATTTCAACAACTTGCATAGTCGGCGATATTCCTATGGGCCGACTGAAGCAGACTACGAATTGATCGTATGTATTTGTTACTAGCTAAGAATCAAAAATAAGGAATGCTACAAAACTGATCGTTACCCTTGTACGTAGTCCGGCCTAAGGTCTACATTAAACTGTCTGCAATTATATGAATTCTCTTTGGAATAATATTTGGTTCTTCGCTAATAAATGTTGCTTGAATTTCCTGTGACACACTGAGGAAATGCTTTACCTGCTTGCTTCTAGGATTGCTTCCGCGAATTGCAGAGTTTAATCGATTATTGTTTTCATTAAAAAAAAAACATTTGTGAAGTTATCGTTATTTGAATGTGATTAAGCGCGCACAATTCATCGTTACACCATGCTCAAATGACTTTCAAGTTTAAATCATTTTTAGATAAAAGTCGAAATATCAAGCATAAAATCTGTCTTATTATTTGTACACGCTCATAGCATGACGCATTCTGTAGACTATATTCCACTAGCGCCAGCACCGCTTCTGATAGATAGTGAAACTCTGAAATAAGATGAAAGCCCTGTACAAGATGAAACAAGACGAAAGCCCTTTACCAAAACTTGAGGAATCTCTTTGCAACCATCGATATCAAGTAATTCACGAACTATTCATTAACAAATTTCCGCTTTTACAAGGTAAAATTAAAACAAGACTTTTCAATGGCATTGAGTTTGGTCTGGAGCACTGAACGACTTCAAACGCAAAAAGAAGCCTCAAAAACGACCTTCAGTGCCTCTGTCCTCAGTCCATATTGCTTCACTGTAACACAAAAAATCCAACACGGCGTCGCAAAATGGCGTTCCAGTAACCGACTTTGGGTTTTTATTTCTTCCAATCCTAACCAAAAGTATAGTTCTTAAGTCAATTTTATAACCGAAACTGTTGAAAATAACATAACAATATGATGATATTTTTAGCCATGTTCTTTAATGATTTCCACTGACTGCGTCCTACACATGGAACCCTTACAGTAGTAAATCGTTAGCTAGAAAAGAGGAACTGATACTTTTATATACAAGAATACATTTTATAAGAATGTCGAGGCTGAAATTCGCGAAATTTTAAGAATATGTTAAAACAAAACCAAGGCTGAGATTTTGAAAGGAATATAATTTTGTGTGTTGAAAATTGGTAAACAGGCAGGAAAAAACCTTATTCTTACAAGAAAAAAATGAGTGTATGAGTATCTTAATGAAAGGACGATTTTCCGTTATCTTTGCAACTGAAAGTCGCATTTTCAGTGGGTGTCAAGGGAACGTTTATGACGCCACAGGTTATAGTTTCGTTTTTTGGTTTCGTCCCTCCGTTTGGTGTATTGTTGAAATTGAATGCGGCTAACTGCTGTAACAAATAAGAAAGTTCTTCATCTGATTATGTGATATTTAATGTGTGATTGTAGTTAGTTGTTAAACTTTACGGTAAATCTCGATTCAATCGACTAAACTATGGTTGTGAAGCCCGTTCCCTGAGCAAATGCGACAACATATTGTACCAAAACGACGTATTCAACTAAAAGATACATCTATACAAACTTGATTGATTAAGTTGAATAGCCGAACGCTCATGTAAATTTCAGCGCTAAGTATAACCTTCACAAAACCTTTGTATTAAGTTTAAACCTTCAGGGCTTCAATTACTGACGACACTCAGATAGAAAATTGTACGTCGACAGTATTCATCAGTAATGTTCTCTGAAAACCCTCCAGGAGCGTTTTGATTGACAGCTCAATAGTCCACTGTCTGGTTATTATAAACCTGTTTAAATACCTGAAATGGTCTTTACTATGCTAAACAAGAGGGCCAGTTCCCTATTTTTAATCAACTGTTCCGTGTTTGAATAAGACTAATGAGTCATTAATAACATACAGTTTGTACTTGAAGTCTTATCGTGGTATGGCTGGAGTAAAGAAAAGCTAGCAGTTCTCTTCTGAATCGTTTCAATTAAAACACGCGATTTTGAGACTGAAACGATAACGCTTATTTCTCAAATGGGAGAATTTCGTCAAGATTGACAAGCGCACGCTTTGTACGCATTCAGGTAAACAATTCGTGAATGTATCACTTTAGAACTGACAAAATGAAAAATATAAAATGTTTTTCAAAAAAAAAAGGCTTATGCTAAAGCTAAACACGAATTAGAGGTATTTACAAAACCCTTACCGCTGAAAGCAAATCAAACAGTCACAAAGTAAAAGCAAATAATTTAAAAGTTGCTTGCACTTAAGGTTTTAGCTGCTGACACGACATGGATTTTTACATTGAAAGCAGTAATCAAGGCTTGTCCTTGGAAGTGGTCGAGGGTGCTGTTTGGAAAATCTAAACGTAACAACTTAAACTGATGGCTTTACTTGCCTGTATGATCCCCCATGCCAAACTTGTCCTAAACACCTCACTCCAGGCTATTTGTCTAAGTTAAGCGCTTGTGTTAAGTGCAAACAGCTTAAGTTGTGACTAATACGTCACGTTTTCAAATTCATTTCAGCTCTTCAACGAGCAAAATTAATTCTTTAAACTAATGCTTTAGATACTGAGTTATACGGAACTGTTTTTGGAAGATACTATACAAGCTTGTATTCGATTTTACGTAGAATAAAGCAGTAGTATAAATCAAACCCGCCTAAAAAAGAATCAACATAGTGCTTGAAAACTGAACGTCCATCGATGGGTTTGCACTTTACAACGAGTCGGGTGTTTGTTCAACAATTGTCAGCGCTCTTAACTAGTCATTTAAAAATGATATCTGCATGCTAACACACAATATCAGACTACTCATTTCTTTGGCCACTGCTACGCCAACTCGTGTTTAATAGAAGTATCCAGTTGCAACTTATAATCGGTTGCTTTTGTTGAAAATTCACATTGAATTCTAGTAATAATGTTTACTCCACCTTTCCTTTGGAGACCACGTGTTTATATTTCTTCACGAACTTAATCTTTCTACATCTTAATGGCCTTGTTAACTAATAAATAATTCTAAAACATCCCTTTATTCAGTGTCAACAATGCCGATCTAGAATTTGCCTAAAGACGCTGTTATTGAAGTTGGTAGCACTTCGGCCTGAATCTTTATTACAGTGAAACAAAAAGAAATCTCGCAGCTGGTCGGTTTCAACGGAATTGGTTTACTAGTGCACCAAAAGGAATGCATGTAAAAGAGAAACAAGAGACTCCATTCTAAAACTAAACTTTTCAAAAAGAGATCAAAGTGAAGAATAGAACATTGACATTTGGGTTGGAGTTGTATAACCTTGCATTAAGCCCGTTGTCATGGTTATTTGGGAGTTTGCTATTTTTAGGATAATTGTTTTCTCTGCATTATTTCAGCTGCACGGTTCATTAGTAAGAGGGCAGAATTTTTGATAAGAGACATACGCCTTTTATGGAGGAGAAGTGGCGTTATTATTCTCGCACGTGCCGGCTATTTGACTAGTCTGGAAAAAAACAAACTTTGCACCTATCTACAGTCTATCTTGACTTCAAAAGTATCGATATTGTCCCAGTTTTCTGAAATAAAACACTCCAGCACCCTGCCGAAACTTGCCAAGTGTTTTTCATGGCCTGAGCCTGGCATAAGAAAAAAAATAAGGAAAATAAAGTAGACGATTATTTTGCAATTTTACAAAAGCAAAGTAAAACTTAAAACAGAAGAATGGGCAGCTGCCGCTTGATGAGTTGTTCTCAAATGTCAGACATCCCGACGACAAAGGATTCAGATAAAAAAGGAAGTACAGAATAACATATGATAGATACTGCTGATAATAATCAACAAGTGAAGCTTAACCTTATGAATAACTCAGAGAACGTGCTCGGTGTCACGTTGAAGCATGGCATAAGCTTTTATTGTAATATGCTACTCATTAACACTATACCGTTCACATTAACCAGCTGTCCACTATGTACATAAGCAAAAAGGACCACGGTCAAATGTAAAGTATAGAAGAATTTAAAATTCTGTTTCGCCGCAAAGATGAATCTTACTGAAAAAGTCTCAGGAAGGTTGTTAAAATTTTGATTCATGAATCGTTCTTAGTAAAATCCTGTCGGTGCATTTAATCTGAAAACGTTATTCTTGTTTAAAAAGTTTCCAAAAAGTTAGCTGACTGAAGGAAAGGACAAAACACAACGTGAAAGACAGTGTTAAATGAAGCACGAATAGACAGACAATTTAACAAAAACGCTCATTATGATTAAAATTTGTAAGAAACTTGTCTGCGGAGTGTATCAGCTGGACAATGTATTTACAAAGATATATTGAGCCATTAACGTGTGATGATGTAGTGCACTCATTAATGTCATTCAGACACTCAGCAAGTAACAGTACAGTACTTTTACTTTGTCAATATCAGAACTAAAGTCATTCGACCTGAATTCTCGTCAACGATAAAATCGTTTCAGGTAACATTTGGGTTACTCTAATATGGAGAAATGTGAAGGTAAAAAAAAATAAAATATTGTAAATATGTAATTTGTTTACCCACGGAGCACCAAGGAGATGACAAGAACTCGTTGAGAAATGCCTGTGCATTCCGGGATCGAATTGGAATTTGGAAATGTTGGTTTTTGAGGAGAGGGGAAAAGCGGAGTAACACAGTAGAGAACCAACAACAAACTCAACCCACATATGACGCCTGGTCCGGGAGTCGAACTCACTCGTGGGACACGTCGGTAGGAAGAGAGCACTCTCATCACTGCGTCATCCCTGCTCCCCGAACACCGAAACACCGGAAAGGGCGAAAAAAGAAGGGGTGGGGTAGACCCCGTTTCACAGAAAATAAAACAATCATTTCACATAGTCAAAGTATTGCCTTGAGCCACGCACACGACACATGAAATACTAAGTCCAAAGTCAGTGCACCTATAAGAACTCAGTTGAAATTGTAAGTAATAGCTCTCTAGCAGAATTCTTTATCCCCTTACTGAAAGATTTGCCACTGTATCTGTCTTAGTCTGTTACTTTAGTACAGGTCAGTTTTGCATTTCAAACAGACCATTTCCCACTTCAACTCGAATTTATGATCATTCACGTAATTGCGCAAGACGGTCACAAAACAAAAGCTCGCACCAAACTAAACAATTAATACCCACTTCAGGGATAACTTGAAATGTTGTCAATAAACATTGTAAATCATAGCTCACGCCAAAGTGATTTGTGTGTCAAATCACGGCTCAGGAAAATACTCTTTACATGAACTACCCTCACTGCAATTGTTTGGTGATAAATGCAGGACAATGCTGTCATGAAGACAAATGAGGCCCTCCGAATTTGCCGTTTAAAAGCCTAAATCGCCATTAACAACACAACTGTCAAGGTCTGTGGCTTGGTTATCAGCTGTCGGGTGTGTCCACAAGGGCTAATGAACATTAATGTAACACGAAATCTTTTTGTAATTATGCTGATCCCTTAGTCTTTTTAGTCTCTGGGAACATATTGCTTAGTGAGACGCCTCCAGGGACATGAAACGCACAGTTATCGCACTCGCTCACAAATCTAAGAAAGTCTCTCTTCCCCCCCCCCCCCCCGCCCCACTACCTCACCCTGAAAACAAAAATGTCTTATTGGAGCAAGAATTAAAGGGGTCACCTTCACTTCGCACCCATTCCTTTTTAGAGCAAGAAAGAGTCGTTTTAACCTTACCTCCCTTCGCTCGTCCTCGCAGGCTCGTCACTGGTAATCACTTTGAAATGATCGGTGTCGAGAACTCAAGCGGGAATTTATACGCGGAGTACTCGCGAGATCAGAGAGCTTAAATGTACCTACTTCCTCCCTGCTCGAGATGTTACGAGGGGCGCGCAGTTCAGGTGGCAAACAGTTGCCAACTCTTGGTTCCTTCTTCCTTTCTTCAAAGCAGGGGAAGCGAGGACAACCTTTACTTTAAGACTGCGAGAAAATTTTACAACTTATATCTTGCGTTTCTGGACATTCTATTTGGCCACATTTGATCTATTTAATGTCTCTTAACGTTTTTGAATTACAACAATATTTAGCTTCAGCAATACAATCATAGCAGAAGGGTGAAATTCGAAACGTTCGGTGCGCTATTAGTATAGGTAATCATATGGTTTTTCTCGTTCAATTTGGAATTAATTCGCTCGAGTGCGTTTTTCAAAAAGCTAAAATTGCACGAGCCGCTTCGTGGAGGAAGTGCCAGAAGATCTTTCTTGAAGCCATTTTTTCTCATTCGAGAAAACTTTTTTCAAAATTTTCGTCATCATTTTACGTGATATCATTGGCTTAGAAAATTTCCTATTGTCTTTCAGCCAGTCATAATCCAGAATTAGGATGTGAAATTTGTTCTGGCGTTACACTTTTTGTACTGGTGTTATACTTTTTGCACTGTTGTTAAACTTGAACTGCACTGCTCTCAGCCAATCAGAATCGAGTAATTTTTTCATGTATATTGTTAGGTCAGAAATAACTTAGTGTTTCTCGTTTGTTCTTTTTCGGTCTGCAAATCACAAAAAGCTCGAACGTATAGCGCATTTGACTGCACTCTTCTCTCTGAAGCTTCACAGTCGAGATTTGTATGCAGAAGTTGAATCAACCGTGAGGTATCTACAATCTTGTGAAAGCAAAATGGCAAATGACAAAAAACCGGGAAGAATGACCGCCATTAGCTTGCATCGCGACCAAGAAATCTGCCTGTCAAAAAAACGCGTAAACCCAGTCCCCCAGTTCGTTCCCCCAAGTCTGGGAGAAGGCCCTGGGAACGAGGTTGCCCAGTCCCCTTAATTTGTGGCATCCTCATGACCAAACGGATCCTATATGTTCAGGAGGTCTTTAATCTCCTCCGATTTTCTTAAGAAAATTGCCACCTCGAACTTTCATGATATTAGAAATTTAATACTTGCTGTTGACGTCGGATTGAAATGTCATTTTGGGTATTGAGAAAATAATCTGCGATCAGGCGTTCTCTTTTAACGGCAGGGGGAAGGAAAAGTTCTGTTTTCCTCTTCCCCCGTTCGCCAAGAAAACAAAAAAGAATGCCTGATCGCAGGTTACCGAGCAAACGTCGGCAATGATTTTCGGAAAGGAAATAAGACCTAAGGTTTTCGGGAAATGGATAAGAACCCTAATAAATCCAATTCGAGAAGACCCAAGTCCCCCTAGAATGACCGAACAGATTAAAAGTTTCTATAGGTGCCCGAAAGTTCTCATGGAAATTTGAGGTTCAAATTTGCTCAGAGTTGAGGGAGTCTTGATAGCGAGACTTTGAAATCTCATCCACTATGTTTCGGTAGTACATATTATTATAAGAAGCCACTTCCAGACGTTCGGCGCTTCTTCGCGCTCCAACTAACTGAACGCCTGCGAGAGGCTAATTATTACATGAATAACGATGCCACTTTATGGTTGTGTTTTTGTAAATTAGTACTGTAATTTAAGTCTAGTATACTTCACAAAAACATATTCGACTGGTATGATTGAACCCTTGTAGTGCGAGTAAACTTAACTCTAAACCTCGGATAATGCTCCTCTAGCTCTCTAATTACTTTACAGAATCTCGGTTACCAGCCATTAAACCCGATACTGTGCGGCAAATATCGTTTAGTTTATAATATTTCGGCTGTAATGGAAAGTTATGTCAGAAAAAGATGGCAAATGGCTGAAAATGACAGCGGATTAAGTTTTAGATTTAGATATTCTGCGGCGAAAGTATAAGAAATGATAGGCAATGCCATCTCGGAAAACCACAAAAAGCCACAAAATGTCACAATTAACTCAATTACATAAAGTTTGATACGAAATCGAAGAGGCTTGTAAATGCACAACAAAGCGACTGAACTGAATGAAGAAAAAAAGCAGCCAGAGAATCCGACACCAAATGGATCATTCTCAGCTCAGCACTCCAGTGAAGTTTACATTTGGGTCTTGTCCTTTTAGACTTCAGAGAAATCGATCGATTCTGAATATAAACACGCAGCCTGACAGCCACTTAATTTAAACAAGTAAACCAATTGTTTCGTTTGACTTGCACCAGGCATAAACCTTTCAGCTAGCAACGCCACTACTTCGGAACTTCTCGGAAACCTTTTTTCGAGTTTGTCGCAATTTTCCAGAACGTACGGACAACTTTGCAGGTGCTTATGCGAAGAATTTTTCGGAAGAAACTACGTCTCGCTTACTTGTGGTATCACAGGCTTTATTCCATCATTTCTTGTAGTTCTAATTGAAACGTCAACACCATCCAGAAAACTACAGGATTTAATACAATTTATCATTCGCCTTTGTTGGATTGGCGCTATACGCTTTGTTTGTTATTTCACCTCGTGCATACCCTACGGACATTTTATACATATTCTATCGTGTTGCTTACCTTCTAAACTGTTGTCTAATATGGCAACCGTCGAGTAACACATTACTTTAACTTCCTTAGTCCATAATTCATCCATTTCGAAGACAATAAACAAAAAAATTAATTATTTTTTACGAAAGTTTTGCCGAAGAAAATTGAAAACCAGACGCAGCATTAGCCTACATGGCGAAACTCAACGTAGGGTGGCAAAGGTCACGTGATTCTTTTTAACAAATAGCGGGAAATATTTGACACACACACGCTGGTTGATAGAACATTGTGACATAAAAAGATAGCACAAGAGCCAATACTTATGGGATGTCACTGCATTGACCGACTGTTGAAACAGTGTAATTTTCGCTGATGTATGTTTTGGTTGATACTTCCAAACAGATAGATTTTAAGACCATTTGATTTAGGCATGGCTCGGCGTAGGTTTGGATCGGCTGGAAGAATCGTTCCTCGCCCTTGCCGCTGCGATCGCTAGGATTTCTGAGAGATGAGATCAGTGATCAAACATCCGCGAAGAAACATATTATTTGTTTCCTTTTGTTATGTTATTTCATTATTTTATTTTACCGTATGCTTATCTTTAATTTACACTGTCAATTAGTTTTACGTATTTCCTGTTTTACGAAAATATGTTACATAAAAACGCATCCCAACGTAAAATTCTCATAGTACCTGAAGAGGGCTGGTTTGGCCAGCCGAAATATGGTACACCTTCAAAAAATCATTCTACGTTGTGTCTGTTTCTGCTTTTGTATTCTTCATTTTATAATTAAAGCCGATTAGATCATTGATTTTTGATCCAACGTATACCAGCAGGATCATCGTTCCGGTTGCTTGCTTAAACATTTTAAAGTTGTTGTAGCCGCTGAGAAAGATTTCAGATCTATCTCGTCAATCGTAGCGATCGCTGCGGTCAAATGGAAACCCTTCTCCGTAGATTGTTCCAGCGATCGTTTATATGGTAAATTTTCCAGAATACTCTGCGTGGTTGTTTTTATTTTTTCAGTCCTAGTCTACACGCCTTATCGGGTATTTTCTTTATTGCATTACTATTCTGTGCCGATCGTGGCGACTGATATGGAAAACTTCCAGTTAAGAAGACTAGCCAAGAATATTCGGCAGTTCAGAAGTTCTGGACTTCCAGGGATGTTTCTCGTTAACTATTTAAAATTAAAAGAAGTCTCATCTGTCATGGTTAAACGTTTAATCTAGCCTAGGGGAGCCGTATGCAGTATTATACTGGTTATAAGCCCTGGGCTTTATGATCTCATCGTAGTATTTTGGGGGTTTGCTTATCACTGATGGGAGGGGCTTCGAAGCGGTATTAGAAAAAAAACGTTTTTTTATGAACTGACAAGAAAGCAACTTTTAGATTGTGATAAGAGACAGCTTGTAAAAAAGCCAGGGTGCTTATAAGTGGGAGGAGCGCTTATTGCGGACATTTTACGTTAAACACATGGGTTTATCTATCATGCCCGTATCGTCAGCGACTTTGTGTGGCTACCTTCCAGCTAAAAAAAAATCGTGGAGTAGAAAAAGCAGCAGAGCTTATCAATAAACCAATTAAAGTGGCTATCCTTTTTCATCTTCATACCGTCACCAAGGTCGTGCGTGTGGAACCCTAGGGAGATCAACTAAAAAAAGGTTTGCATACGAGCCAATTGGCCCAAAAGGCCGAAGCTTCTCCGGGTTTCTGTAGCATGAAGCGACTAGGAGTATTTCCACACCCCCCTGGATGGGATGCAAGTCTATCGTAGGGTTACCCCCAGAATTAAATTCGCCATGATTACCCAAAAATATACCTTGGTGGGGAGAGTCACTGCGAGGGCAAAGTAAAGAACACAACACAAAGTCCCCGGCCAGGACTCGAAAGGGGACGCACGATCCGTAGTCGAGCACACTAAGTATGAGCATGATGAGGCCACCGCGCCTCCACAGGGCGATCAAACAAGTACCGGACAAGTATCTTACGGAGGCCGGAGTGGGGGAACTACCCAAAAATGTTCGCTAGCCTATCCAGACAAATTTAACATTAGTTTTTTTCATCAGTTAATGGTAGAAAACTGGAATGCTAATAAATGTTTTTATCAGATATATGGGTTATTGACCATAAACTCGCAAAAAAAGAACGAGGTCAATATCAAGGCATCTTGACCGAACAAGCTTGGTCAGTAAAGGATTTATTACAGGACTTATAGGGAAATTTTTCTTGCGGGACACGGCGGGTAGTCCCGAGCGGGCAAGATAGCTCCATCTTGCCCGCTCGGGTAGCCAATCATAGAGCAGGATTTGATTCATCTTGCCAGCTCACGGACACGGAACTAGCCATATAATGATATAACATACTGCAGTTTGTGATTTCACATGAGAAGCAAAAAGTTGAAACTAAACTGTTGGCAGTCTTTTTTTCTCTCAAAATTCAGCAGAAATTATGAGGCGAGACGCTTTAGCCTAGAGAAAAGACCGGCTGCCAGCAGTCTACGTTGAGACGCGAAGCAATTTTAGGAGGGTCTCAATGGGATTAGCCGTTAGCAGTAAAGGGAGCCAAAAATCAGCCGTTAGGCGTAAAAACTGGAAAATTTTAACCATTAGCCGTGTTAATGTTAGCCTTAAAAATTTAGCCACTAAAGTGCAAGTCTCAAGATCTGTTGTCAATACTCTTTTTGTTTCTTATCTTGTAATAATTATAATACTTCATTTTCCTTTCCGGAATGGTCATAAGACCACAGTAGATGATGAAAATTAATTTTTAAATTTTTGAAGCAGTGGTAATTCAAATTCTAAGCCTGTTAACCGTTTGGAAAACAGATTAACCATTAGCCGTAAAAAAGCCCAAATGTTAACCGTTAACCCCCGCGGGGGGTACTCCCTTATATGGGCTATATAGGTATGTGCAGCCCCAAAGAGTATGATTTTTCAGCCGTTTTGGTCATAAATAGGGTATCGAATTTAGCTGATTTTGGCCATTATGGTCATAAATAGGGTATAGTTTTTGCACTCTAGCCTTGATATGGGTATGTTTTTAAGGAGAAGCCACTTTTTCATCATAATCGAACACAAAATCAACAAAAAGAAAAAAATCAAGAGAAAAGAGAAAATCAACAAAAGCCCTTCACAAATTATGTTTACGGTAATTTAACGTTGGTCTGGACTAGGGAACTAATTATAATGCAGGTCTGAAACAGGGTTTTGATTTAAGGGTCAGGTCATAAATAGAGTTTCGAATCTATGGTCAGGTCATAAATAGGGTAGGGAATATCGCAGATTTTGGTCATGAACAGAGTAAGGGTTTTGGGAAGCGGGCCGCACACCCCCACCCAATTTTTCTGGGAGTACTCCCCTGGGCGTTAACCCCAAAACGAGCCAAAGCCACCGCCCCATTGAGACCCTCTGTTAGGTCAACCTGGCTCGAGGTAATTGCTTAATAACGTGTTAAACGTTTTGTGGTGTGAACGGATCATCATTCTGGAGGGAATTAAATTCGCTGAATTACGACATTGCTGATGAGCATCGCTAGTCATTTTCCAAACAAACAATTTTCTCAGGAAACTGCATGTAGTATTCATCTGTTTGTAAAACATCGGAATTACCGTGTCTCGTTCCTTGTTATTAATGTCAAAAGCGTCTTGACAAGCAGCAGAATGTTTGAAAGCTAGTCACTCAGAGCAAGCACAAGCCCTAAAAATTTCCTATCTAATACCACACTCGACGAATTCTTGTTTTACAAACAGAAATAAATGGGGTTTTTTTGTTTGTTTGTTTGTTTGTTTTTTTGAATTGTTCGTTCACTGTTTTTGATTGACATCGACCTCAAAATTGAAGTAAGTTGAAAATTAATTAATCAAGACGGTTCAGAAGTTGCCCGCGATTAAGGGGCAATACGTTTTTTGGGTACGGGCATTAAGGTCTCAAATTAGAATACCACAGCCGACAAAGCCAATATTCTCGAAAAAACACATACGAGTGTCGTGGTAACTAATGCCTTCTAACGGGGCCTTGTCGCCATGTTGCATCTTTTACCCCTTAATGAAAAACTGAAAACAAGGGTTTGTCATCGGCTATATACTAGTGGAAAGGAATTTACTTTAGCACTGTTTATTTTTTCTTTCTGGAAATTAATCTGACTCTCAGATTAAAGGGACTCTCACGACATAATCTCGTTATTCTGTTTTGCGGACCCATCAATTGATTTTTAAGCCTTTCGATATCAACATCTAATCAACCAAACATTGGCACGAATGCCGCAATAAATTGCTTCAGCCATTGAAAGAAAGGTAGTACCAGTAAAATGTTATGAAAGAATTAATTCTTTCGCCGGCGTTTATTGGTCCAACACAGTTCGTCGTTTTGAGTACGAAGCACTGAAACCTACAAAGAATTTTGATATATGGCTGCCAAGGCCGTTATCTCTAATCACTTCAGGCGAATCTGGCGTTCTCTGAATACTTGGGCTTCTTCGTTTTTCAAATTAGTCTTCGTTAACGAGGGAATGAACAAAGACAAACATTTGCGGTGTTTAAACTGTTGATAAGATCTTCAATATACCAGAAGTCAGGGTGTGGCGTAGATGAAACCACGATTAACCTAATTTCCACTCGATGTTTCCTTTGTTAATAATTTCCTGGTTTCGTATATTTTGAACTGATTTTGATTTCACTTCCTTGAGATTTTTTTGGCTTTCAAATCAACCCCGATTTTTTTCGACGTTTAATCGGTTTATTGTGATTAAGTTAATTTTATTCCGCCAGAGGTTCGTTCGAGAAATATCGTTATTAAAACATTAATCGCGACTTGTAAATCTGTTAATCTGCAGATCTGGATGTAAGCCAAACCATGTCATCCAACAGACGGACCATTGTAAGGATTAGCTTGTATCCCGAGCTTTTTTCACTGTGAATGCAAGAATAAAGTTGCGGTTTCTGATAAACTCTTGTGGCCATGGTGGTGTTATGAGATACACAAACCGATGAGTAAAGGCGATCATTTTTTGTGTAAATAAAGAAAGGTCGCCTTTCTTAGCAACACATATCTTTCAATGCTTTTTATCATCTTTTTTAATGAATTTAGGGGAAAGCCACAAGTATATTCGATTTGCGTGCATGCATTTCATTGTCAGAACAGAGTGCCTTGTTTGATGTTGAAGAGGAAACGCAAATGAAGTAAAATCCTTTTCTAATCAGCAGAGAAAGCCGTCGTAAAAATAATAAATAAGCCAAAGCGAAATAACAAAGCTGGTTTATCTTTAAATGCTTCTTGAAAATATCTCAAAGACGGTAAAGTATCCGTTACAATTATGTCTAGGTTAATTTTTTTTTTATATATATAAGAAATGTGTTTTGGTTCCGCAGTTTACGTTTTAAGAAGAATTCTAAATCTTTAGGACTACAGCAGAGGGTTGGTTACAAAACGTGGAGAGATTTAGTATCTTAACAATGTACTATCATCTATCGGTATTTAGCAGTCCCTAACGAGACAGTTATTGACAAGTACCAAGTCACGAAATACGATAATTTATCACTTGCAGTTATCAAATGTCAGAAGAATACCATCTGTATAGATAGATACGAGTTGAGCAGAAAAAGAAGAATGTGGCATAATTGGATCAAATAAACTACAGGATCGATTCAGTGAAAATCGCAGCATAAAACAACAATGAATAAATAATGAATTTTTCATGACGAAAACTGAATTGAAAGAAATAGATATCCTGTAAAGACGAGTTTGCAGGAGGAACGAGATTCTAGATTACTTGTAAAACTTGCACTGGACTGTATAAAGACTTCAGGTTGTTGTATATGAAAATGTGAACTAGCATGCGTACTTGACAAAGTGTATTTAAATACTGGGATTGTAAGAAAGCGGGACATTTCAGAAACATAACAAAATATTCATGACATTTATGTCACACGTTGAATTCCATTGAGGAACTCTATTTTCTTTTCTTGAGAAGTCAGCTAACCTAAGAAACTCGAAGTTGCTTCAGATGTTCCTCTGCTTTCGTTCTCAATCGTAAAATACTGGAGCTACGAAAGTTTTCAAACATTTCAGCATTGTAAGGTGACACATTTTCTGCGTGGACGTATCTTTCGGGTAACTTCTGATATGAACCACAATGTCTTGCCATAGGAACATAAAATGGTGCCAGCACTGTGGCTTTTTCAGCGCAAATGTTTGTGGCGTCACCCTGGACTTTCTTTTTCTCTATTTCTCTCCCTTTAGCGTTGGCTGCTTTATTTAAATTAGTGTTTGTTAAAGAAGTCGTGACAGATGCAGGCTTCACTTGACCAGTAGAAGAACCCTTCTTGTCAGTCACTCTATCTTGCATTGCTTTAGTCGCGTCGATGAGTTGTTCGATTCGAAAGCTTTTGCCGATATTTTGGGAAACAGTGGTGTGTTTTTCAGTTTGTGGATGTGGAGGGTCTTTTCGTGACAGGATGCTCTCGATGCTGAAAGAGTGCGATGAGAGCGATGGCTGTGCATTGTTCTCCACACTCCGTGGAGAGAGAGGTTCAGTTTCCTCGGAATTGTTCCCTGAAGTCAACTCCCTGTCGAACACTTCGAGAATTTTCAACGTCACAGCTGATTTTTCAACCTCACTCTTCTCTCTCCTGCCAGGTCTCGCTTTGGTTTTCTCTTCTCTTCGCAGTTTTGCTCTCCTGTTTTGAAACCAGACCTGAAATGTTCAAGGCAGAACCCATTTTAGTGCAAAAGCACACAATGCAAAGCGAAGACAAAAACTAAACCAATCACGGCAAGCAACAACACTGGACATATTTTTCAATCTTAATTTACTTAATTTTAAGACAACTAAATCCTAAATCATTTCTGTGAGGATTTAAATATACTACCCTAGTTTCTAATCTAACCCACGGGACGCATAAGTTTGTTTTGAAACCAGAACTGAAATTTTCAAGGGAGAACCCATTTTAGTGCAGAAGCAAACACAATGCCACACGAAGACAAAAACTAAACCAGTTACAGCAAACAACAATGGACACATTCTTCATTTATTAAATTTTAAGACAGCTCAAATATAAATCATTTTTGCGAGAATTTAAATCTACTACTCTTGTCTCTAATCTAACCCACGAGACCATATAACTTTACAACGTATGTAAACAAAACTCGACGTTTTCATCGCTTCAAACATGTTTACACATCCAATTGTACAAACCAAACTCTAAGCATTTTTTTGGTAGCAAACTTAATCGTATTCAACTTAAGCCACTTCTGCCAAAAAATGTGGCCATGTGCAAAAATATAAGACCAAGAATCTTAACATGCGCTCGAGGAGATAAAAGTAACGGCTTCCTCTTTCTACAGCACATTAATCAATCGTGACCCTACTCACAGTAATTTATTATGCTTTGACAAGCAAAAACCTTCGAGGTTAAACTGAGGAAGTAATTCCCATCAGAGGAGCCATTTGCAGGGAAAATGTTTCCCACCGTGGCCTACTATAAAGCAAATTATATCACACTCACAACTTTGTTATGTTTTGCGTGTGAAATGCTGTTGTTTAAAGGTGAATGGCTAAGCCATTAACTACAATTTGTTTGCATGCTTACAGCGTTGGACGGTCGAGAAATATTTGAAGATCGGCAGCAGCATTAATCATCGGAGAACTGTGGTTTCTTAGTCAATTAGAGCTTCTAAAGAGTGCTTAACAATGAAGGTTTTAACACCGTTTAAAGGCGTTAAAGGAGATGAACGAAACGCCGGATTCTAAACCAGCGCGCCCCAAAAACATTCCTTTAAAACCAAAAAGCACTTCACAAAACCAAACTTCAGAAATTCTTCGCACAATTTAAACAGTTTGAAACCCGACAGACAATTTATTTATTGATTAGCTGGCAAGGTGGGAACTGGTTTAAATTCTCATCCATCTCAGACACGTATGCTGCTAAATCTCACACCCTCAACTAACGAACAAATAAAACCACATCTTCGAATCTACAGCAAAGTGTTTTCTCGATTTAGTAGCTGCGTTGCTTTCCTTTCGCACTAGTTTTTTAAGTTTATGCCTTAAAATTTCAAGGAAAACGAGACGAAATCTCTGCACGAAGCCGTGTCTCGGACGCGCAAAACGGAAGCTGTTGGCGACTTGGAGTCGCCAGTAAAATTTTCGCCATTACGAGCTCTGTGCGATAACAGAAACGCTATCACAAAATGGCTTCCATTGCTTATTTTAAACTCTACTGCAAGCTCTGGGCGGAAACATGGCGTGCAACTGTGGTAGAACACTGTCTTTAGACGGCCAAATAGAGGAATTATTTAATCGCCTATTGACAAAAAGTGGTTGGTAACAACTGGCTAAATTCAATTAGGTGTGTAAATCGAGGAACACGACAGGAACCATCTCAGTTGGGTGTCCCCTTCGTTCCCAACCATAAATCAACCTTCTGTTCTAAAACTTTCTAATGCTTGACTTATCCGACTATTACGAACTGAGAAAGAATGAAAGGTAAGAGAAATGCCGATTCCGGGTATTGTTTTGAGAAAAAGGAGCGTTTCTAGGCCAAGAAAGTCTTAGAGTTTTGCACTAAGCTCAAGAGTCTGTTCATCGTTCAGTTGACTAGTGTGAAAAATAACTGAGGTAACTTGCGAAACGTGTTAAGAGAATTATCGGTCCGGCATCTGTTACAAATTGTATTGTGCGAACTTTGTTTTCAAACCAAATGCTAGCCAAAGATCTGTACAGCTCATCATAACCCGACTACTAAACGAAAAAGTACCGATATTTTAATACGGACGAAAATTAAGATGGAAATCTGATGGAGCTCTGAAGTTCTTGTGCTGGCGAAGCCACAACTAAGACTGCAAACACAATAACAATATGCCCGGCCAGCAATAACACAAGGGCCACAAGTAATGTGGCTTGAATATTTTAGCGACATTTGTTTTCTCCTCACCTGAACTCTTGACTCGAGTAAGTCCAGCTTCAGGGCGAGTGCTTCTCTCGTGAATACGTCTGGATACTGTGTTCTCCTGAAGACCTTCTCAAGCTCGCCGAGTTGCCAAGCGTCGAAATTCGTCCTGCTTCTTCGCTTCTTGGGTAAGATAGGAATTTCTACAGGATGGCATCGCATCGAAGCAAAAAAAAGGAACAGAAAGAGATTTATCCGTTAACTTTGTTCACCGATATGCTAGGAGGCCGCGAGAGCGCGTATGGACAGTCATGTAGTGCGAGACGCGCGACTTTACAAACAAAGGTATTTTCAAAATATGCATACCTATGGCTTCGATTATTTCAACTTCGGAGTCGGAACTCAAGTCTGCTAGGCTACCAAGAGTGACTGGGTATTGGAATAAATTTGCATCTGCTCCAGCGTTTGTCGCGCACGAGTAGCGAACATTTCCACCAGCTGCGTGCGCATAGGATTCGCCTTCAGACAACATGAGATTAAACGTTGCAGGATGAAAATTCATAATCCCTGTCTTGCTCCCGTGGAAGCCGGCGCCAAAATGAGTGAGGTAACACTCCCGAGGTGCGCTTTATAAAAACGCGCGCGTTCGTTTCCGTCAGAAGGGAAGGATTGATTACGCGCCGAAGCTTTAGGCGCCTCGTTAGGACAGCAATGCTAGTTGTTAACAGAAACATAAGACCATGGCCACTGGCAGGCAAGGCAGGCAGAGATGACTAACAAGCCGTCAAGTCAGCTGTCCAATTATCTAATTACGCCAAAAGTAATTAGAGCTGATAAGCTCATGTCCCGACGCCACAAAGATCACTCGACACATGGGCGGCCGGAGCCGCACTTTTGCACGATTGTCTACTTGGCGGGCTAATTGGTAATTGTTTGCGATTCGGGTTGTTTATGCTACACGCTTAGCTGTTGTGTAAACAATTTGGTAGTGTATGATTACCACTGCGCAGACTGGTAAAGAGAGATTAGACAGTAAGCGCTTTTCAGTGCTATTACCAATCTTGATATCGAACCCTAACAAATAGCTGTTATGCGTACATTTGATAAAGTTTCATTACAGGGATTTGGGAGTTGATGTCACTGCTTATTACTTGTTCTATTTTAAAAGCGGCAATAAATCAAGGTCTTATCCACTATTCATCTGCGATGATAGTATAAACGCGAAATGCAAGCTCTTTTTCAAGGGTAACACTTACAGCTCTCGACTTATGTTGCCGTGCCCAGAAGCATGTCTGTGACTTAGAAATCGCTGTGCGCATCTGGATTTAGCACTCACTTTCACAATTAAATTGCTAGAATATTTTCCCTATCGCTTCTTGGATCTGAGAGATTTAAAACCTAAGACCACACGCCCTGCTGTCGCTCTGTCTGACAATATGATTTAATTTACGCTTTCTGAGGGCCTTCGAAAAGGTTTTCTCTAAAATTCCAGCCTATCAGTCTTTGCATCGCGCTTCTCCTGAAACTGAGGTGGAATTGGGAGAAGCGGAATTCAATCGAGAGTTCGAACGTTCTGCAAGTCGCCTGGATTGGTTTATTATTGTCAGCGAGAATAACAGCAGATCATCCAGTTTGATACCAGGAAATTCAATTAAGACAGATTGTCTGACTTGCAAATCTCGACTCTTGAAAGATTCTTTCCTGCGGGCCTGCGGGGATTTCTGTTCATATTAAAACTTTCAACTATCCACCAAATATTTTGTTTCTTTTTATAATCTCTTTCCTCCTCTTTTCTAAGCATGCCTGGAAAACCTGAGATCAAGCTGGTAGGTTATGCCTGTGAGACATCTGAATGAGACAATAAAGGACTTAAAGAGAATGAAGAAGAAAAGCTTGTCAAGCTTAAGGAAAGATGAACATGGTTACTACTGATTAACAATGTACTTTGTGCTTGATGAGACTGGATGTACTTTCTGTGTCATGGCCCGTCTCGGGTTTTAGCCGTGTACTGTGGGAGCGTGTGTTTTAGTATTTGAAGAAGGCTTAATAATATTTTGTGTCCACTTCTTCTTGTGAAGGATTTACTCCACCTAAAAGCCTTCCTAGGAAGCGTTCCTGTTCGAATAAAGCTGAGAATTTGTGCACAGATCAATGGCCGCGCCTTTTTCCACTTTTTTCAATTTTTGTCATGTCCAAATGTGAAAATGCTTCCTACGCAGGCTACCCAGCTAACAAAGTCTGACCTATTTTTATCTGCTTCTACCCTCTGACCAAGCATTTGGTAACGTGCTAGTAAATTAATGTGTTCTTGTGCAATCTTACATACTTAATGAACCCAATGCATGCAGTAATTAAGTATTTCAGTTTGTAATGTCGTATTTTAAGTAAGTGTAAGTGTAAGTGTAAGTAACAAAGTGTAAAAAAAAAAAGATAATGATAATACAAAAAATTATTTGTTGATAATCTCAACTTTTCGTTAGCGATAGATGTCATTTCCTTACGAGATGCATTTCCGCTGTGTAGGAATACGTTGGGTTGAACCATACACGACGGTTGTGAGCCCATCAGTGGCTTCTTGATCGGTAGATGCTGCCTCGTGTTAGAGTGTTTTCAGTTCTGCAAAAACAATGAATTGTTTGAAAGGATTGATTTAGTAAATATAACCATAGTTAACAGAGAGGAATGGTTGTGAAGCCCGCCAAACATCAAATGAACAAACAAAGATGGCAAGTATGCAGGAAGGTCCACGACTGTGCACAATCTTTTGTTTTGCGGCCAGTCATACACCATGCGCATGAATTATGTAACCAAAACGTTCCAATAGGCCACTTTTGATATATTAAAATTCAGCTTCATAGTGAGCCTTAGAGGACTCAAACTAAAGAAATGAATAAACATGGTGATTCAGGTTCCTTTGTTTGTGTCCTCTAAGCCTCACTGCCAAGCTGAATTTTAATATATCGAAAGTAGTCTCTTGGTTAGTTCCTCATTCAGAAGTAATCAGCTACTGTGTTTTGAGCACGCCGCGGGTCAAGGCCAAAAAAGTTAACAAAAGCATGCAACAAAGAACTTTTTTTGCTTTCATAACGATTCCCCCCCTATAAACTATGATATAACTCTGGCTCTGAGACTTGCCCGATGTTATGAACTCGGGGTATAATTTTCTGAGTTATCGGCACTGGAGTAAATCGATGTACTAGAAGAAATTCGAGAACACTGAGACTACTTCAGACTGACGTACTGTATTCCGGGGTATGCTAATTAAGCACCCGCTCAGGATGATTTCAGAAGCATGAACACACAGAGTATGGAAGTAGTGTAAACTCTATGGGGATTTTCCTCCCTGAACGCTCTTATGTAAAGCAAAACCCTACAGAATGGCTGGCGCCGTAGTTGTCTGTTCGTAAAGATTGAGAGGATGTTCTGTTTAAGATAATATAATACTATAAGTTTTTTCTATCAAACGATCGACAGACATCTTTATCCTAAATCTCACTCTCAAAATACCAAAATACTAATACCGGTTCAGTTGCTAAGCATTCAGTCCTGAACATTTCTCACCATGCTCAAGAAAATAGTATGCCCGTGTGTGTATTTATTAGTTACTGTAGCTGCAAAGGAATAACATCAAAAACCTCCCAAGTCACACTGTTTGTTTATATGGTCAACTTACGTAGTAAGCTTTTTCACCTAGCTGAGTTGCCCAGATGACTCTCTAACGTTAGAATTTACGTTCTTGTCCAGACATTGACCTATGTGCATAAAATTACTAGGACGTCAGTGCACATAGTGAGTTATTCGACGTAGCAGTTGCCCAGACTTACTCTAACTTTTTCTTGTCGAGAAAATAATCTGTGTGCATAATACCACTAGGACGCCATCGCCTTTAGTAAGTTATTTCACGTAGCAGTTGCCTGGACTTAACTCTCTAACATTAGAATAAACTTTCGTGTCGAGCAAATGACCTCATGATATGCATAATACTGCCAGGATCATGGGATAGAACAGTATAATTTACCAACATGGGCAGAGTTTATCGCTCGGCTCGTTTAAGACTTCAGGATTAATTAGTCAATACAGAAAGTTTTAAAGAATCTATTGTATATTACCTAAGTAAACTAATTCAGCAATTACCGAGAAAATTATTAAATCATTATCATATGAATATCAAATTACGACCCATTTCTTTGCGCTGGAAATTATATATATTTTTTTGCAAGCTTTTTGCCCTCACTAAATTTAGGATAGGTTTTTATGCTTTCGACTAAGATTCTTCCGTTTGCACACAATTATAGCAGCTCCAAGTGAATTTGCATTGGCCTGTTCTTCCTCAGTTACGAAGTTAGTGAGGGCTTAGAACAAAGGTCAATTCAGTGTTGTGCAGTAAGCTCCTCTATCATTTAAAATCTCAACAGTTATTTCATTTAATGCCACTTCAATGGAGGCCCACGAATAGGTTAATCTTTTACAATGCTCCTGCACGAATTATGCTTTACCCCGACATGAGTAGAGCCCCTTTAATTTATTGCAGCTATAGCGCCTTGACAATTAATTCAAGGCCTAGAAGGAAGACCGATTTTTCTCTCAGTCATGTTGAATTTCCACAGAGATTGCGTGGGTCTTTCTATTCAATCTTTGAGTGCTAGGTGGCATAAACTGAAGACGAGCGAAGACCTTGTACTATACGTTATGACTCATGCTTATGAGTCATTACATAACCTTGTACTATATGTAATGACTCATCGAGAGACCATCTCTTGCACTCATTGAAATAGAAATGATTTTAAGTATGAGAAATGTTATCAAAGGTTATGTAGTATAAGTAACGTTCATAATATTCAGATGGTCATAAACGTGCATAGACGTACGTTTAAAGATTATAAAGACGTTGGGATTTTGACTAGAAGTCAGATGACGTTTTTGCACAGTACCTCACAACATCATGATGAAATACTCGAGATGATATGAAAACGAAGGATCGGGAGAGCACTTCGTCTCCCTTACTGCCAAACAAGTTAGAGGCAAGTATTCCGTTAGGAAAAAAAGATTCTAGATCATATTAATTAATATCTTTTATCTGACGATGTGATTCTCTCATTGTTTCAAGCATGAATTTATCCAAGCTTCAAACAAAAGGATGACTGATTTATAGCTTGTTGAATAACTTTTATCAGATCGCCGGATCAGCTGAACTCAGCCAGTTTACATGTAGATGTCGGATCTCGAGAACACTATTATGGGACTATCTTATTCGGGGAAAAAAGTACGCGAAGAGCCGTGCTTATGTCCCTCCTTAACTTGACCTTATTTTTTTTTTTTTTTTTTTTTTTTTTTTTTTTTATGCTTATAATTATCTATTAGGAGCAATTTGAAATCAATATACCGCGGTACAAGGTTTATTAAATAAAATCCTCTGGTACACTTCTGCTAAATGGTTCGATGCGCATGTAACACAAGACGTTAGAAGTTTAGCTCAGACTGTACTACGGAATACAGATATAGACTGTATGTAGATCCATGTAGAAACAGCCCCAGATTTTTTACGACTGGTATGGCTTCGTTATGGCTCATGTATTAAAAGGCAGAAAACTAATAAAAGAATCTAATAAATAACAACTCACCCAAACCAGATAGTCCAAGTTTTCGTCGTCCAAGTACTCAGATCAAGATAACTTAATGATCTTCGAATTTTTTGTAGTTATATAACTGGAACTGACAAAAAGACTCGACACCAGCTGGTTTTCACATCATCATAACCCTTGAATCATAGATAGAAGTCCGAAATTACAATGTCAAGTGAGATTTAGAAAGTCTACTTGATCTCTTAGGGATTAGCATCCTAGATTCGGAAATGAAATAGATGTGATCATGGGCATGACTAACTCGTGACATCGTGATTCCTACTTGGCGCCTAAAACAGATTTATCCGACAGAAGAGTACCTTATCCTGTTTTAAATTGCAGAGAAAAAGAATCAATTCAATGTGTTTAAGTTTGTAAAGTGCGGCCCTAAACAGATTTATCCGACAGAAGAGTACTTTATCGTGTTTTAACTGCAGAGAAAAAGGATCGATGCAATGAGTTTAAGTTTGTAAAATGCGACCCTAAAGGCCGATTTGAAAATCATTGTTGGGAATGACGAACTCACAGTTGCAAAGAAATTTGAAAACCGGTTCAGCCTTGATCGTAGAATCAACTACAGTTTAGGAGCTTTAGTCTGCGGCTTTAGTGTGCAAAATAAACGTCTCAAAATCTAGAAATCATATACAGTTTAAGCAATCGCTAATAATTATGTGGTAAACCAACCTTTAATATACTGCAATGGAGTCAGTGACTGAAATTACTACATTGGTCTGTCCTGAGGTCATGTACACTGAATGTTTCATCTCACGGGCGAAATTAGCCATGGTTGGTACACGACAGACATCAACACCGATTCAAATCGAGCTTTTACGGTAAACAGTAACGAAATTGTAAACTACAAAGGAAAGGAAATGCCTGAAAATTTGCACTGACCGGGAAAAACTAGCTAGTGTGGGGGTGCACCCTATCAACGAGCCCTTGTGATAAAATGCAGACACGTCTCACAAATGGATCAGTTTGTTAAATGTGTCTACTTGCCGATCTTGACCTAAACTTTGCACTTTCGAATGTTCGGATGATCAAAACCACTATTCTTTTAAATGCCCTTGCTCATATCGTGGGATTTTCAATCACAGTTTGGGCAACAATTTCGAGCCTTCGGACAACTAAATGATTTGTTAAAACATTACTTTAGTTGACCATTCAGGAGAGGTCCCTGATTTCGAATTGGACAATTTGTTAAGTAAACCACTCTGTGGTCATAATATAAAACTTTTTCGCAGTCAGAGTTAAATAATTGAAATCCGTTCGTGTAATTGAATCGCGAAAAACCATCTCAAGACATGCTCAACTTATAAAGGTGTGGCTTGCGTGCTACCGCAATACAATATAGGATCAGTTATGTCAGGAGCAATCTTAGAAATGATCTATGATTTAGATAAGTCTGACGGCCTCTGCCCTTGTGGCGTGTATTTGTGAAAAGATTTAACACAGTCGAAAACACAAAATTAATTGCAAAATGTGAAACAAACATTCTGAGGCATGAAAGGAGAGTGATGAACTTACTTTATGATTTTAACGGCTTCATTCGTTGTAAAATACAAGAATACAAGCAAGTGAAACTGACAGCATCTCCATCTTTAAGCCAGGAAAGATATCTTACATTTGGCAATATATGTGTGTCGAACCCGCTGGAAATAATCAAGCCATCATCGAGAGGTCAATTTCCCAGTGATATTCTAGACTTTTTTGAGCCCCTCAGTTACCCTCAGTTTTTAATCAAATAGGTTTTAACAAAGTACAAAAAAAAAACCATTTTGTTTTCAGAACCTGGTCTTTAGATTAATCTTAAAATCAAAGGAAAACGAGTTTACTCTAGCTTTCTTGTTTTCAACTAGTTTTCTCGGTCTGTGAATGTCCGTATTTCCGTTCAAAGGCACAAGGTAATTGTTAATAATTGTTCGTGCATAATTCAACGCATATTTGTCATACAGGACCCATGGATTGCGCGTACCAAAGTCGTCTTGACTGAAATTGTGCCCGCGAGGCTAGCTAACTATAGCGAGGTCACAGAAAATCGTTGACATCAGTTGTTTCATCCAATTGAACAAAGGGCGTTTTTACGTGTGTCCAAATAAGTGATAAATTGATGTTGTTTTTCGATGACCTAAATGTTCAACATGACAGCGTTAAGGATGATACTGAAAAAGGCTGAAAAGAGAAAGATTAATGCCCCCGAAAAACTGCAGTTCAAAATGATTTGCTGAAACTTTAGGAAACGAGACCTGTCTGAACTGATTAGCGAGAATTTGCAGTCGACAAACAACTGTCAACACTATTTCCTGATCAATTGGAATCTAATAAAGGGATTATTACTTTCAACTAATTTTAACCAAGAATCAACTGCCGGATCGCAGACGTTCGCGACATTAAATATATATTTCTCTTTTTTTTTTTAGAAAATGTTCTTTTAAGAAATTAACTATGTTGAGAATAAATCAAGTGCAAATCTCGATCACACGAAATGTTTGTTTTGCACTTCATTACGGTAAACAGATTGGGGTTTCACCAGACAAATACGCCTTCATAGGTCTATCCTTTTACAGACTTCTTGCTCAAATTTCTACACTATATGCCAAGGTATGGTAAATATTCAATCTTAATTGTCTACTTACCGTTTACATTCTGATCTCAGAGAGACTTAGTTCAGTTTCGCTTAGATTTGCAGTAGCTCGTGGTAACTGATTTTCAAGCCGTTTTTAAATGTGTGAAGTTTTCACGGCATGCGGCTCCAAGGTCTTCTAAAGCACAGGAAAGTGTCGTGTCCTAGTTCAGTTTGCATTGAAAACCTCATTCTCCCGGAGATCCAAACTTAAACGCCATACCAAGTTTTATTCTGGCGTTTACGTTTGGATCTCCGGGAGATTGAAAACGTTCTAGGAAAGAAAAAGATTGTAAAAATCAATTTAGCTGGTATTGTATGATTTTCTCGCTGTTTCCTTCCACTGGTTTAATAGCACGTGCTAAACAATCATTCTCAGACATCGGGAACTTTCTAAAGTATTAATATACCGCTTTAATTTGCAACATATGGGAGATCTCTTTTTATGAAGAAAATACCGTTAAGCTCTTGCCATGTTTTTAAAGTATAATGACTTGTACATAACGTCACCTTGAACACCTCAAAGAAGTTCAAACCAATGGAGAGCCTATGCCCAAAGTTATTTCATGACACAACTGTCCAAAATGGTGACCTGTGGTGGTCCGTGTCTGTTTGTCTGTTTGATATTTTCTTTCTTGCGCTGTACATTTTATATGGGGTATGAAATGTACAGCGTCAATTTACTGGGAATGAAGGGTCAGAAAGGTGAAAATCCGACGAGATAATTAAAAACTTTATTCATCGAACCTTCTAAAAAGTGTAGAATCGCACTCAAAAGCGATGATTGACTTGCAGGGTGTTACTGATTCACAAATTGCAATGACGCCGTGGAATATTTTCAACTCCATCGCGCTAAATGTCGTTTGATGACCCCGTTTTGACTTCGGGCACGTAACGTGATATCCTAATTCGATTGATTCAGTAGTGTTGATCAGCTGGGAACGCCATTAATTGACTTAAGTTTTCATCGGTTTAATATGCAAAGAATGGTATTAATCTCGTCTATTAACTCAATGGCCACATGCCGGGCCAAAATGCACGGTGCTCCATCGGCATTTTAAAAGTCAATCCTTAAATTCGAAACAGCCAGAAATTATAGGTCATCCGGTTCAAGCTGATTTGCAGATTGTGGTGCAAAACAAAGAAGGAATCTCAAGAGTTTTTAAAAAGAGGTGCAAAGAGGTTTATGGCGTGATTAAAACTTGCCAACAAGAGTAGATCCAATTTATGTCAGCCTATAGCTTTCAGCAAACATTTCACCGAACGGTTTCTTAGTTAGCTATTTAATCCCGTGAATACCCATGTCTGGTGGCAGTACAAATCATTTAAAGCCTTTTCGGTTTAATCTTCTGGATATATTTTTGTCTGGTACATGTAGCACAGCAACAGTGTAAATCATTTAACGCTTTTCGGTTTGAAATCACTTAATTCAAAGTTCTCCAGCAAAAAATATGATACCGGACGTATAGTGGGCCGGCATCACCAACGATGGACAGAATGTAACTCAACGATTCTGCGTCTGAAACGTACCTTTCCATTATTCAGTACGGAAGGAGCTATTGACCAATATTGTAGGTTACATCACTGTCAATGTCACTAAAAGGACTTGAATCATTAAGAAGTATACTGCCTCATAGAGCCTATTGTCACTCGGATCAGTGCGTTTCAGACTATTATTTATAACAAATGTATAGTATCTGTCTGTCCATCGAATAATCTTCTTGTTATGTCTACCCGTTCCACTCTGAAGCAGGGTCAATTGAGCAACTCTTGCTTGTTTGTCCAAAAACAGTATACTGCCATTTTTAGACAATTCAGAGAAATGGAGAAAACCGGTATGGCCTCTAATCATGAACTGAAAAATGATATTTTTTCGATTCCTTCATGGCATATTTCATCGTTTTCGGAATAACTCCTGACCAAACTACAAAAGTACTTTATTCCTTATAGACCCGTATAATTTACATGTTTGGTTATTTTTAGAACACTTGGTACAATATTAAGGTTACAGAGTGAATTAGAAACACTTTGCACCCTCTCGAACGCATCCACCTGTTCCCCGGCAGTTAATGCGACCGGCATTCATCTTCCTTCCCAATTAACTTTTCTGTGCTCAAGCCGGCAAGAAGAATTTCCCTAAAGAAGGGAAATGCACTGATCTCCACGAAGAAAAGGAATTTCCGTCATGGATATGGAGAGGTTGACTTATCATTTTAGAATGGGCCTGACAGGACTGAGAACTGGGTGACCCACATTCATTCTTGATCTGCGGATCAAATATTTCCAACATAGTGACTCTCGCCGGGGGCATGTATGCAAAACCAGAACTTCCTTCTAAATAAAGAATCCAACATTGTCTTTTCACATTCCAAGTCTTTCAACATGATTGCACTGAACAGTCTTGTTTTATTTCAATATTCGTTTTTGAGGATCCAAACTTTAATGAGTAAATTGACAACAGAGATTCAGAATTCCTTGTTTCGTTCGTTCAATTTCTCCCCCATGCCATTAATTGCTCTTTGAAATAACATATTAAATTTTAATCACCCCGTGTTTCATCACTTTAAATGCACACTAAGAGATTTATCTTTGTTTTGTTGTAGTCTACCTAAAAAAACGTCTGTGTTGGAGATTAATGAATTACACAGACCCCATGACTGGTTGTCTTGTCAATGTTTTGTCCTCCGTGCAGTGCAGTGAAGATAATGAAATTCTCTTGGTGGGGTAGAACTCTACGGTGTAGTTGTACAGGTCAGGGGTACAACAACAACTATTTACATTTCGCAACAACTTCAAAGGCATCGTCTTCTGAAGAGGTCAACGGCGTGATCACATTTGCCAGTGGGAGATATCCAATTTTGAATGTACTATTTTGGTAATGGTAACATGAGATCTAATCTAATCAGTTGCTTGTAGAGCCTGCACGCACTCAGATATCGAGACTGGTTACCATGGTTGTAAGGGTATCGTCAGGAGGTGCGGTAGCCTGGCGTGAGATACCAGTAATTGAGGAACCGGATTCATAATGGTTTTATTCCATTCTTAGGTGGCGCACAGTACTTTTTCACTTCTTAATCTTAGTTCCTTGCCCCCGAGTGGGGGATAGGGCCGGACTTTTTCACTACAAGGTTAATAAAAACAGTCTAATAGAAATGCGCTCTCAGATTGACGCAAAACCCCGAGGCAGAAAAAGTTCTTGATAGGAACTTTTGTAAAGAAAATGGAAATCATTTTGTAGGTGTACTAACAAGACTCGTAGAAGTTTGAGCGAATTAATACAAACCTCCTAGGCTGTACTTTAACATCTTTCTTCAAACATAAGCACATTGTTACGAGTATCGTTGTAGAGCAGGGTTGTTTCCAGACAGAACTCAGGATCGCCGGTAACAGCAACAAACTAATTTATTTTCGTAAGATAACTTCACGAATTTACAGCACTAAGCTTCATCAAATTTGAATCAATTTCTCTTACAGAAGAAACTCTCGCTCTAATATACATGAGGCTCAAAGTTCTAGAAACTTCTATTACAAGCTAAATTAAGTAGTTTGACACGGTTTCTAATCTGAGTAATTACATAAGGATTAGAATGTTCTGGAATGTTCTTATACAAATTGGTCACGGCTGAATGACTTCAGGTTCTAGATTGTTCTAGGACTAGACTTAGACAATTTTTCGTAACACACATGTTTCTCTTAACTCAGTAAGCACACCGAAATTCCTCGAATATACAGTATACAGTAAATGGATTATTGTGAAAATATAAAGGTGCGGTAGGGAGGGGTAGTTAAGGTTTCTCGGTTGAATAGGGAAGGGGGGGTTGGCCATTTAGTCCAATATTTTAAAACATTAAGGGTGAGGCCTCTCTCCTAAATCCGCCAGTGGCAGCAATGTATCCCACTCAGAAGGTAGCGGCAAAACTCTAATACGTCATATCATTTAAAGCTAGCTTCTGAAACCGGAGAAATTTAAGCGCTGCACTAAAGAACTGCTAACCTATGGACAATTTGTTGCCGTTGGTATTGTTGTTGTTGTTGTTTATTAAGAGTGAGGCCTCTCTTCTAAATCCGCCAGTGGTAGCAATGTATCCCACTCAGAAGGTAGTGGTAAAACTCTAATACGTCATTTAAAGCTAGCTTCTGAAACCGGAGAAATTTAAGCGCTGCACTAAAGAACTGCTAACCTATGGACAATTTGTTGCCGTTGGTATTGTTGTTGTTGTTGTTGTTGTTGTTGTTGTCACACTACCAAAGCAAACTTCTGCGTTAACTAAATGAAAAAGGTCCTTGACGTATTTACCTTTTAAGAACAACTGATTCAAGTAGACAGGACTAACAATTATTTGACGACCTGCAGCTGGTTATCGATATCACAGTAGAACACGAGTCTTGACTGAAAACCATATTCTACCAAATGGTATCAATGGAAATTTATGAAAAAAACATTGAAATGGCTAGTTCACTTGCAAGCTCCGCATTGGAAATGACACCACAATTTCACTCGTGCGTTCGGCTTTCAAAGAATTAGATCATGTAAATAGTCTACTTTATGTAAATTTTATCATAAAGCATACCTAATCGCAAAACTGTCGTTTGCTCGTTCGGCTTCTGCGACAAATCATTCAAGTTTGGTCGAGGCTGGTGGTTCGCCCTTTCGTGAATTACAGTCGAGTCGAAATCTGTATGGCGAGGAAAAAACAGACTGATATGTGGCTAAAGCACTCCAAAACTTCACTATTAGGTCAATTAAGTATTTATCGTAACTAAATTCACTGTAGACTTATTACTGACTTTAATTTCGTATTGCCGAACAAGA
This sequence comes from Orbicella faveolata, assembly GCF_042242905.1. Lineage (NCBI taxonomy): Eukaryota > Metazoa > Cnidaria > Anthozoa > Scleractinia > Merulinidae > Orbicella > Orbicella faveolata. Next base: position 16,336,003 of record NW_028301547.1, on the reverse strand, counting down.
CTCTCCGCAAGACGAAATGTATAGACATGTGTTTCTTGTCGATCAATAAAAGCAGTAAGTCTAAATCAGCTACTTATAATTTAAGCTTGAATTGAACTGCTTTATATTATAAATTTTGTAAGCTTACCATTTAATGCTATATTTCTTTCCTCCAGCGGTGAATTTAGCGAGAAGAGCGTCGAATGTTATTGGTTTTTTATTCTATCGAGGATGATTTGTTTAGACAGCTGCGAAAAGTGACGCGGGTTTCCCGCGGGCCTAGAGACGCATGTGGCTTAGCACACTTGTGTTTGGCGGGAAAACTTACTTTCGCAGCCTCGTTCTCAGTTCCAAGATGGCGGACACGACGAGAAAAAGGGTCTTTCCTTGACAGTAAAGTGACAGCAATAGAAATTCTGATTGGTTGGTTGCGAATTTTTCTTCAAGTAAAAGAGACATCAAAAGATGTGCATGTGTTCAGTTATACTTTATTTCTATTTACAGTATGATACATCTAGGCCTCAAATCCTATTTCTTACATTTTTCAGTACTATAAATAACGCGGTCGAAAAACGCTGATAAATTAAAAGAAAACACACACTGCTTTCACATGATCTTAGGAAGAGTGCTCTGAGCTTGTAAATCTACTTGAGAAGAAAGATGAAATGCAAAAGAGTTTAAAATAATAAGTCAGTAATTATGCGTTGTCCAAATCAAAACTGTTTGCACTAATGTACCAGCAGGGCGGAAGAAGGTAGCGCCCTGAATGAAGGGCTCAAGAAACGCGTGTGTGACGTATGCTCTAGCCAATCAGAGTGAGTATGAGTATGACGTTCATCAATCAACCTGAATGAAGGGCTCAAGAAACGCGTGTGTGACGTATGCTTCAGCCAATCAGAGTGAGTATGAGTATGACGTTCATCAATCAAGCACAAAGAACTTTTATTATACGGCTGTGTCTCACAAGGACTGGGAACAACCGAATTCAGGAATTTGATTGGCTGAAATGGATATTGAAAGCGGTCTAGATTTCCCCATCTAGATCGGCATCTAGACCGGTAATGTTTTGCGGCAAAAAAGTCGCAAACTAAAATACAAAAATATTGGCTATTTTCTTCAAACAATATTTATTTATGGAAGTCCCAAAAAGCCTGATGAGAAAAAAAAAGTAAACAGGACGAGCGAAGTTTGGCGGAATTGGATTCAGCTCATTGCTGAACACAAGCAAAGTGTCAGTTAGTACAAACCAGTTACATTAAACGAATTAAATTTTTCTTGTTGCCATATAATAAAGATCTTATTAACCGAGCTTAGTCGGTCTGTATGGGAGAATCTTGACCTCGGTCGTATGTTCACACCTCGCTGCGTTCGGTCTGTACTCACGACCGAGGTCAAGATTCTCCCATATACAGACCTCCTGTACATAACACGTTCATCATGATCTGGTTGTATTATTATTAGTAGCTGACAAATTAGCACTATGAGAAGTCTGTGAACTATTCATAAAGCCAAGATTGATGCAATGTGGCAGATTTTTAACCGTCTCCAGGAGGGTTCTCATCTAGTTCCTCCACTTTTATTTGTTTCAGTAGAAATATTCTTCACTCTCTGAAACAGGACAAAGCCCCAGTATTGTTAAATCGAAGATATAACAAATTCACTTCGATTCAAACCTAGTTCAGCCTGGTCTTAGATGCAGTAAAAGAGAACCACAGACTCAATCGACATCTACTTGTTCGAGTTCTTTGTTTTCTTCAACATCAACCGGATGTTCTGTGTCCGCTGACTGCTCCTCTTCCGTGAGTTCAGCCTCTGTATCGTTGGGGTAACATTCAGTCGAGCCATGCCTTTCCCGTTTTGCTTTTGCTCGACGGTTTTGAAACCAAACCTGAAAGAGCGGTCAGATCAGTTTAGATCAGTTTAAAAAAAATCTTAAAACTTTGTGTATCTGTAAGACCATCTTAATTTCTAGGTTTAAACATTAACATTGAAGTATATTGACCTGTTTCACCCCAAAGTGAGTTCAACCATATACCTAGCAATCAACGTGGTCTTAGTCTTTAAGACCGTTGTCCATTTATGTTGAAATCCTTCTGAACATTCAAACGAAAGCTATTGCGCAGTATTTTTAATGGTACAGTTTATTTATATGCTGGCTGCCGAGGCGGTTTTATCATCTTAGTCTGTGGAAGGGACTTTCTTGTGGGACCATTCAAATAAAAACTATTGAGCAGTACTTTCATGTGGTGCAAGTTGGTTGTAACTTTTGAGTCCATGTATGAAACCCGAGTGTAAGCTATTGAGAAGTATTTTGACGTGGTTACCGTATTGTTTCCTTAGAGTAGAATTCAACCCCATTTGGCATGTGAAAAGCTCGTTTTTGGCAATGAAACCCTTCCTTCGACTCCTCAATTGAAATATGTGAAAGTTTATCACCTGAACTCGCGAGTCCCTAAGACCCAGCCTTAGTGCAAGAGTCTTCTTAAACACACTGGTCGGGTATGGATTAATAGAGAACGCCCTTTCAAGTTCATCGATCTGCCATCTTTTGTAAGTGGTTCGGTTTCTCCTGCCTGTTTTGTCGTGGCAAAAGTCTGCAAAAAATTGAAACGGTACAAATAAGTGGAGCGCATATGAATTTGTTGAAGAGAAAATGAGAAGTGCGTTGACTTATAACAATATAGTAAAGCGAGGGTTAAGATGGGATCTAAAATAAATGGATTTAATCTTTTCACTACCACTCGTTTTTTCTTCCTGAGGTTGCAATCTCACTGTGTGATCACAAAAAATGAAAACTGGTAGCACTATATGGAACATGTGGAACATGTGTATAAGGTGGTCATAACTTTTAAGTGTGTCACCATTTAAATGAAAGCTACTGAGCAGAGCTTTCGATGAATGCTGAACCCAAGAGTCCAGAGATTCAAATTTGTTTCTATGACATTTTTGAAAAGACATTGGAGGACTTGGGTTAAATGCAGTTTGCGATTTATTGTGGCAAACTGTCTGGCAATAATGCTTCACTTGTTAGCTTTAAATTCAAGTCAACGGTGGAATTCGAGACATAACTGAGATTTGGTTTTGATTTCTGGTTTTAATTTCATCATTATCGCTACTCCAACATATCCGGACCCTTGATAGCTTGACCAACACTTCACTTAACAGCGAATCAGGAAAGGTCTAAAAGAGATCAACGGTACCGACCGTGTAAGCTGTCAATCAAGTGGTGCAAGTTGTTTGTGAACCCGATTCACATAAAGAAGTCCCTCCCAGAGGCGCTGTTTAACTAGCAAGCCGCGTTATTTGCATCTTTGGACATCTCTAGTTTACACAGCTCAACAGAATAGCTAAATCCGCGGTCACCTGTACGTATGTGTTAATACTGTATTCAAGGTGGTAAAACACAGTCTCTGGACATGCCACGATAAAATTATGACATAGAATATTTCACAGTGGAATCAATCAAGATCGAGACTATAGCCTTTGTTCATTTATTGAACCGCGCACAGAGAAAAATCGCCAATTATTAGAAATACATCTAGGTCTTCTTGTATTTAATTAGACGATTTAAAATGATTAGTAAAACAGCCAGAGAATCAAACAAGCATTCAATCTGTCCTTTCTTTCTTTCTTTTTGCGCCTTTATAGCTCTGAAATAAACTGACCGGATGAAATGGAGAAAGGCAAATAAATGTGGGATTCTTTGGTTGGCCGAAAACGTGATTGACATCAAATATTTCACTAAAAATAATATTGCTTTATGCATCCTAAATAAATGCGTATCACAGAGAAAAACAAATTTATAGTTAAAATATAAAGAAACTAAAATGAATAGTTGAAACTCGGTTAAATAAATGATAATTTAATGATAATAATAATAAAAAAAACTTTCGGTATCATCTCGAATTTTATCTGAAATTAAATTGATTGGCCTTCGGATAGCATGGCTTTACACTTTGCCATGGTTTTTTTTTTTTTTTTCATTTCGCTCTCAAAAATATGTATTATACCAGAAAACAGCAACATTGAAAGAGAAAAACTGAATAACGATTTATCAGAAGAATATTATTATAAAACTAGAATCTTTTGAGCGCAACTATTCGGTTAAGTGTTATCTCCTCGCTTTAAATGACCAATTTGCGTAGATCATTACAATTATAATACCTAGACGCAAATTTCTCGTAAGGGAAATATCTTTACCGCCCGCAGGCCGCATTTATAGCGTTAATGAAGCAATTAAGAAATACTTGGATGGTGTGAATTTTTGAATCAAGGTTGATATAAAAACTTGCTTTTGTGTATTCTTCAAAACAAGGGTGATCGTTGGGCGCGGGTTTTCTGTTTTCATAAGCTGACAGCTGCACAAAGATCGTCCAACCAAAGTATCGATCGGAAGTTAATTACCTTGAATTTTATGTCGAAATCGATCCGTAAAAGAGTGACATATTGGAAGAGATTCATATCAAATAAAGGACTTCCTTGATATTTCTGCTTCATTCGATCGCTCCTTTTTCTCTGGCGTGCCAGCTAGTAAATGAATTTCAAACGAATACCGTAAATTAATTGATGCTTTTGCCGGGCCATTGTCAAAAACATTTACTGCGTTTGATTCAAGTCGATCAGTTTTGACGCTCCTGTTTGAAAAACAGCGACATAGAACTGACGAAGAAGTGACAAAGTCAGTTGGTTTACAACACAAAAGAACTGCTTGAAAGTTGAAGTTTTATGGGGGTGAAGGGCGAAATAAAGTCAATCTATGAACGAAAGTGTTTGAAAATGTTGTATATTTTAAGTTGTAACGATTCTGCATGCGTTAATAAGCATTTATTATTAGAAACAAAATTATTTATTAAAAAAAAAAAGGAGAGTTACTACGATGCCAAGATATAAAGTTTCATGGCCCACGAAGGATTGTACTATGAAATGTATAACAAAACATTTATTATTAGTGAAATATCGGGACGTCTGCCCATTTGCCGTAGGCGTGCTGGAAAACCAATATACGATTCAAATTTTGATATCAGTGCGTAAGTCTCTTCTTGCATTAGTGGTAGAAAAGAGGAATAATTTTCGATTAAATTTATCTGAAATTAGCCTCTTATCAGCCGGAAAAGAGAGATCACAAAAGTACTTAAGTGAGATCAGAAATTAAAGTTCATTATTAAAGCTACCGAACTATTGTTCATTAAAATCGAAACATTTCCGAAACAAAACCATATCGAAGTGGAAAAGATTAACCTCTGCAACAGAAGGCAACTGTTTTTGTGCTTTGAAGACAATTAGGTACTTGAATTTTCTCTAATGAAAGTTAGTTCTGGATTTATTCGAGCCCTAAAGAAACTCAGCAATGCAAGCTTTGACAGTAAGTTTCTTCACGAAAAACCTATATTTTGACTCAATGCAGCCATTCCTTGAGTAAATCAAGGACCCAAATATTCAGTGATGATGTTTTAGTCAAAATTTCATCAGGCGAAGACTGCTATTTTGGACTGTTTTTTTTAGAAAACTGAATATTTCATACTCTACCAAGTTCTTCAGTTGAATTTATTGCCGTTTTTCAGTCACAAAATCACACAGAACCAGATCAGCGATATTGGACCGGCCGAAAATGAACCTAATAATTGCAGTAATCATCGTTTAAATCGTGTTAAATACCATGCTTTTTTAAAACCGGATGTTTAAAACTCGCAAAAAGGCTCGTTTAGAACTTCTCAATGAGAACTTGGTAAACATTTATATTGCTTATTCGCTGATAATGTAAAGAAAAGAAACTCAGTTATAGTACAACATAGCTTGAAACTGACCATACCGTTTTTAAGGTCATCCATATCCCTGCCTCGTCCTTCTCTAGCGGAGTCCGACAAGTTCCTAGATTCACCTTCGACAAACTGCACTCGATTCCTCTCGCAGTAACACTCGCAGGTGCAACGGGGGATGGTCACCACTTGATAAGGTGATACGGCTCCATATCTCATACCTCCCAGGCGATACGGATGATGATGCGGGTAAACGTATTGATGTCGAACCAGGTCCATGTCGTGTTGTTGCGTTCGAGGTTCGTTGCTCAAAACTAAATTAACTGGTAAATTCGCTACAAATATAGAGGACGCGTTTGCAAAGCTGTCCAATTGTGTGTTGAATGCCCGCAGCTCTTGATTGAGACTGGTGTGAAAGACACCCGCCAGCCAATACCAACAAGGCGTGTCAAAGGACTCATTTCTTCCTTTTGTCAAGAGACAAAAAATAATCTCGAGAGCTGCAGAACCTAACATTGTGTTGCCATGGTAGTAAGACCAAGAAAAGCCGCCGCATTTCATTGGCTTCTTAGAAGTTGCTCTTTTGTTAAAAGCTAAAGCTTCGAAGCAAAGTGGAATTCTTCAATATATTACTGAAACTACACAACACCCCGACAATATGAAATATTCCACAGCAGTAAACAAGTGTTATTTTTTTTCAGAATTTTCTGTCGTGACTTGTTGAAATCTCTGTTGCTGTACACTGAAATATTACTTAATGCGGGTTTTTAGCCGTCACCGTTTGTCCATAAATCTTTGTGCATTCTAATTTACAGGTAACAAATTGTATTTGCCAACACAATATTTCTAACAGTGTAACATTAGTTACTTCATTTTGGAAGATAAAAAGCAGAGATTTTTAAAATATTGGATCTAAATTGTTCCAAGCTGTTCGGCATAAATCTCTTTACAAAAGGTGGTGAATTTTATCGGCATTGCCGTAAAATAGAACGCGCAATTTCAAAGGACGATTTTCTGAAAGGTTCACTTTTCCAATTACATCTTTTCCGTCTTTTCTCAGACGAAAGCAAAGAAGGATTTATTTTTCCTTTTGCAAACAAATCTGGGCACTCAAGCGAAGTGAATAATGGTGATTTAGCAAGGCAGGGTTTATTAATGTTTCATCAAGCTGATCTTTTACATACAGCTCATCAAATTTTAATTCTCAAAGAATACTCTCTAAAGTCACACCTTTTTGAAAAGACCTGTCTCGTGGCGCTGTCTTTGTCTTCTCGAGATAATCTTCATTCACGTCTCCATATAAAACTTGGAGTCTTTGTAAAAAAAGGGTTCTTTTTGAATTTCAACGTTCTCAAAATTTATACCTTTAACTTGAACAAGTTAATACCTCTTCGGTGACACTGAAGGAGGTTGTTGAGGACCACGTAAAATGAGGAACACAGTAAATGTATATTTTTATCCCCTTGCCTCGTGTGTTTGTTGAGGATGGTCAACAGCCAAGTTGAAAATTGTTCCAGAATTCACTTAATTGATAGTCTGAGTTCCACAGCCATCGGCTCGTAGCGCAGCATTTGATGGGTTTTTATCAGTTCCTCTTCACTGAATCTCTCAAAAGTCCACAACAGTCGACTTGCTCCACGGGTAACAACAATATTTTCTTAGTTATTCCACGTTATCTGTCAAGTCTGTCAAGCAAAACAAAAGAACAGGTTGCAATAAACACACAATTCAAAATCACTTTAATCCGCACTCGTCGCCGAAATCTGAGCCAAGCCACTCGAAACTGATCCTTTATGTGAAGCCCAATTGCCTCCTAAACTCGCTGAAAACTAAAGGGCTTTTAACGAACATGCTAGCACCATAAATGAAAGCAATTTGGTAACTGATAGCTCGTATGAACTTCAGCTCATTATAGAAGGATTTCCATTGCTTCAGCAAACAACCAACAAATTATTACTCTATTTTGAAGACTGATCAGAGTTTGATTTCGGTAGCATTAACATACCAAACAAAGGCATCTTTTGAAACCAACCTACGCAAGTCTGATTACTTCTTTCATTCGCTTTAACAGCTTCATTTGTTTTCTTATTTTCGTTTGGGTTTATTTGCTAATAAGAGAACTAAATTTTCTCCTTGTAATGTAAATATATACGACCAGTTGCTCCTTAAATATGCGACGCAATTTTCTTTCAAACCGGCGCTAAAACTGAAATATCATTGTTAAGCGAAAAATACGGCTTCGAAAAAAACCCACTAAAACCAGACTGATTGGCCTTTCAAAAGTCCGAAAACGGATTAACTTACTTAGTAGAGGTAGTAGAACTGAGGGAAGATATTAAAATTTGATAAAGATGTCCCAATTTGCTCGCTACAAACAGAATTGTAAAACAAACCTTATTTTTTATCCTTGGAGAAGTTTAAGTTAATTCAGTGACTTTTATCAAAATTTCACCAAGTTTCGCGTAGACTCAGCCGAACTCAGAGAGACCATAACTGACTGAAAAGGATAAATTTTTTTAAATTTCGTGTTTTCCGTCAGTCGTGAAGATAAAATTACAGTCTGTTTCCAGAAAGCAGAGCGTAATTTAAAATTAATAAAGACTTTAACTAGCTGAAATGAATAGTGAAACACAACGGGCAAATTAAGCAAAACATTAGTGAACAATGCGGGATGATTTACGTAGAAAGATCTCGTTCAGCTGTGCATACAGTGTGTGGCTTGCGGTATTTTAACTTCTTATCATTTTAGGTGAAGACGACATCCTGAACGAACGCTGCAGTCGTCGCGCATGGCTGTGATTTCACTTACACGAGGAAGCCAGTGAAAATTGAATCACTGAAGATGCAGATGACGATCTTCGCAAACTTGCCGACATCATGCGACGCGCATAATACTGGAAGAGACTAATATATACCGTTTCTAGGAGATGCAAGAGCGAAATAAACGTTATCGATTACTAAACAGCCCTTTTTGTGATATTTTCGCGGTTGAATCAGTCGAATTCATAGGGCGACTTCTCACTGAAAAAACAAATTGAATGTTTTGGGGTGTAAATTGAAGTACAAAAACCGCACAGAACAAATTTACTCGCTTCGCTAAGTTAAAATCTATTTCATTTGCCTACTGGAATTTTTTAAAAAGAAATTAAAACTGATCAGGAAAGCACGTTTAATTAATTTATTTGTTTATTTATTTATTTTTTAACAAAAGGATGTTTTAGGGCCTGATTACATGGCGAATTTCAGCCCGGGCTGAATTTCAGCCCGGTAAGCCGAGCTGAAAATTTCTGCCCGGCTTCTGAAACAAATTCTCATGAAATCAAATTGGCGATTACATGGAGAAGGCTTCATCCCGGGCCGCAATTCAGCCCGGGCTGAAAATCCTAGCCCGGTTTTTCAAACCGGGCTAGGATTTTCAGCCCAGGTAAACGGGCTAAAAAGTCTGAAAAAATCCCATGTAATCGAAACGGAATTTCAGCCCGGGCTGAAAAGCAGAAAATAAGATGGCTGCCGCTGTCACAGTGATATGTGTATCCCCGTGATATGTGTATCCCCGCACACATATCACTAGTGATATGTGTATCCCCTCCAAAATGGCGACCAGTGATATGTGTATCCCCCACCCCCCTCCCCTCTACTTTAAATAGCAATATCCTCCTTAAGAGCGCTCTCGTCGTCCGGTCGCTTACCCAAACAAACTTAAAACACAAATCTCAATTTTTGTAGTTGAAAAAGCTTACGTATCTGCTGCTGGAATTGTGTTCTTGATCCTAACTGGTTTTCTGCGAGCAGGATATAATGAATTTAAAGTTGAACACCAAATGGATCGAGATATATTTCAATTTGAGTTTCACGGCACGGGATTTCTAGGACGATATTAATTGTGCGGTGCATTCTCACCCCTCGAGTAACGCATATTCTCCACTGTTCATCGCCTTGTTTGCATCTGAATTATTCGTGGAGTGAAACACATATCACTGCTTCGACCCGCTCGCCATGAAATGATTAGTGGCACTCGTGTATCCCCTGTCCCGCTTTTGAGATCAGTTCGACTTCTTGTAAGATATGTTAAGTCTCAACTGTATACATTGCTATATTGCGAACATTGCTAGCAAGTTTCATAATAATCGACGTTTATTCTTCGGCAGTTAGCCTAGATAACGGCTGCCTTCAGGGGATACACATATCACTGCGCCATGTAATAATTAGTGATATGTGTATCCCCTGCATGCGGTCGTGTACAACCGAGGTCAGTGAAACTCCAGAAATCCCAGGCTATGAATAAATGCCGGGTGTAAATATTTCTAGCCAGCCAATTTTGACAATGTAAATGTAATGGGCATTTTTCTTCTTGGGTAGAAAGCCAATATGACAGCTGTGTCCATGGGGATACACATATCACTAGTTCATGAAATAATCAGTGATATGTGTATCCCTTATTATCCCGTGCACGCGTGCACGCGTTTTTAGTGGAATTATCGAGTTTCAAACTCCAGTAAACCCAAGCCGTGTAAAAACGTCGGGTGCTAATATTGCCTGCAGTTTTGACAGGGTTGATGCGCTATATTATAACAGTTGTGTTTATGGGGATACACATATCACTGCGCCATGAAATAATTAGTGATATGTGTATCCCCTGCACGCGTTTTCAGTTTAGATATTTAGACATTCGAGTTGCAAACTCCGCAAACCTCAACCTGGGTATAAACGTCGTCGCGAGTAAGAAGCCAGCACGTTTCGGCAATAATTGGCCCTTTTCTTCGATCAGGTCGATAGCCAATCTAACAGCTGTGTTTAGGGGATACACACTGAGATCACTGCGCCATGAAATAATTAGTGATATGTGTATCCGCTGTTCGAAGTTTTAGTCAGATATACAATCGAGTCGGTTGGAACTCAACCAAACTCAAGAAATTCTAATCTGCTCCGTAGGGCGCAAATTCGTTTCTAGTTTCTCCTACTCTTTACAGCGCTCGTTGGAACCTCGCAACCGAGTCGCCATTTTGTTCGTTGAATGCCCAGGCGTATCAGTGTTTTGTGTATCCCCACAGGGAATACACATATCACTAGTGATATGTGTGCGGGGATACACATATCACGGGGATACACATATCACTGTGACACCGCCACGAAGTAGAAACTATCTCAGTGGAATAAAGGCGATAAAATAGAGACTCCCTCTAATTTTAAAGCTCAGATGGAATATAAGAACATCGAGACAACGTTAAACAGCACGAGGCTGTCGGGGAGGCCATGAACTCGGCAAGCTTGAGGACATATATTCTTTATATGCAAGTACGTCTTTCTGGCTAAGAGACAGGTTTCGTTTCAGTTCCATCATCATTGTAGGGTGTTACTATCCCAAAAAGTTAAAAATTGAGCGCCAATAAAAGGTCAAACTACGAGAGAAGCAATGCGTCTATTTTGACGATTCGTGTTCTCGACGCCATTTTGATTCTCTGGAGACTTTTCGCACACAATTTCATATTTGGCGCCGAGGCTAATATTTCAGGCCCTAATTAGTGTAGTTTATTTGCCCGAGGCTTATTTCAGTCTCCGAAATTCTCCTTCGACATTTAATATCTATTGCAAATAATGCCGAACGTCACGTACATTTACAAGAATCAATCTCCGGTCTATTAGTGTTATTGAAGAAAAACGTACTGATCAGTTAAAATTTTTAGCGACAACAAAGACACGGATGCCACGTCTTGAAAAATTTAACCTTAATTTTTCACGTTTGTCAACTACAATCCATCTTGTTTCACTGGAGTGCAGTGAATCCATCGCGACGCATCTTATCTCCGAAGATTTCCGTAATCTTCCGAACGCGTGTCGAAGCTGAACAAATAAACTTCCAGAGATTTCAGAAGTATTTCGAGACTTCCGGTCTGATCTCACGCCAGCTACTATAGACTTTCAAAAAATGTGCAAGCTCGAACAATGCATGAAAAAAGTCCATGTAAATCATGATACTTCCCCAAAATCTTCGATTCTGGAAGGAAAAAAGTCAGTAATGAAAAGTACTGACGAGAAAGTTGTATAGTGAAACCTCAGTTGAAAATAGTTTGTACTGTACAAACTATTTTCAACGACTGACTCTGGAAAGCTGGTACACTAACCTAGAACAAACGCCTCTTAACAGATGTCAACAACTACCGGCGCCTTACAAACGACTTATCCACGACAGAAACGAAACCGACAAACGGACTTCTAACAGACCGACTTAACAATACACGGACCAAAAACCGACCTACTTGACTAACAATAGACGGATCGAAACCCACCAATGACTGATGACAAACTTTACACGAGTCTTTCAGCCAATACCATCATGACTATACTGACCAATCACGTTCAACGGACCAGACTTATAACATCATCGACTGACAAACACTATTCACTTGACTCTGAAGATGACTTCCGCTCAGGTTGTCGAAACGTCAGTCACCACCAACAATTCTTTTCAGAACTACACTCACCGGACGATCACACTATACGAAACTTGTCCTTGTTTTCCGAGCGTGAACTGTGTGACTTGTACGCTGGAAGTTTACGGTGTATTTCTGGTCCGTGATCGTGGGATTTTTTTTTTATAACATTTTCAGTCATGTAACAAATGTGTTATTAACCAAGCTTCTACTGGACCGTACTGAGAGGATATTGGCCCTCGATCCTGTTTGTACGTACTGTCAAAATCTTGCGCCGATAATATCCTCGTACTTCGTTCAGATATATGTAACGAACTCATACAAAGTCAACCTCACTTTTCTACTTACCGCATAGTTTCACGATTATCGTGAAGCCATATGTACCCTGTTAGAAAATGACAGCTTTCTACAGGAATAAGCACGGGTATTTTTTTAAATGTTAACGGAGAAGGTCACTCTAAAAAACGTAATATTTTTTGTCAACGCGAATAAAAACCTTGCGCTTAGTTTAGCCACTCACTGAAGTTTCACCCTCTAAAGAACATGTTTTCCTTATGAATTTCGTCTCCAAAGAAGCCCAAAATTTGGACATCGTTGCCGCCATTTTGAACAGTGCTCAGCAGCCAAGGCCGCGTTTTCGTGACGTCATTCGGTCCAAGAGATTTTGTCCAAATGGCTTCCGAAGAGCCTTAACTACCATTCTGGGTTAAGGCTGCTCTTGAGCCAATATTTTGAGCCAAACATGCTCCAAACTCCTGAATTATAGCATTGTCGATAGTGAAGTGGATAATCGCTTGGAAAAAAATAGATTTTGCTGACCTTGTGAAGGATGCCAAGTCAAAGAAGAAGACACATTGATCATCGCAGTTATATACACAACGCCTGAAGAAACTTCAGGCTTGAACGGGATTCGAACCCATGACCTCTACAATACCGGTGCAGTGCTCTACCAACTGAGCTATCAAGCCAACTGGGAACTGGTCATATTGTGAGTTCGTAACGGTTTCAATTTTCATAGGTTAATTATCTCCCAAGTTATTACACTGTCTTCAGTATGTCAATCAAAGTGGAATACAATTTTATTTTTAATAAATTATTGCAGAAATGTTACAACTTCCTGATAACATCCAGTTATTCTTGACCCTCAATGAATCACTGAATATCCCCAAAGAGAAAATCTGTTGTAACTTAAAAAGATAAAAAAGATCTGACTCTTGATGTCAAAAATATAAATTATCTTAAAATGGGACTTGTTACAAAGTAGGTAATTTAATTGCAAAGTTGTACTTTTGATCACAACCAGTATCACAGGCATAAAATAAAACTAAATTTGACACTTACGCCTGTTTACAAGGAGGGTGGTTACCCTAGCAAGCGGGTTAATCTAGCACTCAAAGATTTCCTCTTTTTTTCTTTGTCATGTTTACAAGGCAGCTAGGGTTACCCGGGTAGGCGGGTTACCCTATCTACATGCTGGGGTTACACTGGCAGGCGGGTTAACTTTTCTGCCTTGTAAACAGTCCAGGTAGGGTTAACCCGCCTACCCAGGTTAACTTTCTATTGTTTCGAGACCCTTTGAGTGTAACCACACATTAAGTGCCAGGTTGTTGGGCTGCCCCACCCGTAAAATTTTGTTTGTAAACCCGGGCTATCTTTTGCCCTCCAGTTAGGGTTAACCTGCTTGCTAGGGTAACCCTCCCTCCTTGTAAACAGGCCCTTACTACGTAAATCCATCAATATGTTATGTCAAGTTTGAACATCAGTTATTTCAGTTACCCAAATTAAAGTCAACTGTTATTGCTGACTTTCATGCGGTTTAGTAAGAAAGCAAAAAAATTACTTTGTTCTCACACAAAAGCTTGGGCATGCCCCAAGCCGTGAAACTCTCCCTTTGATTCTAGATCTTTTTAACTTCCAGCAACCCATAATTTTCTGACCACAAAGTTGACAGATGTATAGAGCATAAGTTAGCTTAAACTGATTCAATTGCATCAAATAATTTGACATCATCTGCAAAAAAAAGAAAGAAAATTTTAGTAGTTACAATATCTAGCTGGTTAATGTACACTAAACTACAATACACTAATATGAATGTGGTTTCCTCTATTGCAACATTAAAGAGGATTAGCCACATTGGCCCCAGCTCAATTTTATCTGGATTTTCTATCTGAGTCAAATAAGAATTTGGACGTGTTGGTTTTTCAGAAGAGAATAAATCCAAAGGACTCTGAGAAAAAAAAAAACTCTTGGATAAACGCAAGTACCAACAACAAACTCATCCCACATTATGGTACTGGGTTGGAATCAAACCAGGGCCTGGGGGGTACTCTACAAAGTTTCATACGAGGAGGCTCAGTCCCAAGCTCTGAATCCCAAGGTCCAACTCCTTACCCTTAATTGTATACCATTTGACAGAAGAGGTACCCCTTTCACTAAGACCACTGCATCCCTTAAAACCCCTGGAATGAAGTTAATGAACAGTGTCACAACATCTAACATGACACACAGAGAAAACAAAGGAACTTGCTCTCTTTGCATGATCTGAGACAATACCACTGAAAATTCACAGATAAAGAACAGACTACTCATAGAGTGATTTTGTTGCCAAAAAATGCTGATGAATGGCTTTCAAACTTCCAAATTCTACTTGTTCTTAAAGCCTAAATCTCATGGCCAATTCTCATGATATTTGTAAGCACCACCAGTAAAATGCATTAAGCTCTGAGTGCAATGTGTCCAATTCACAATTGCTAGTTCACAAAACCGCAAACCATCACCGAACCAGTTCAGCTTTTCAGCCAGAATATTTTACTTGAGAGCCAAAGTGGCCCCTGAAGACCTTTTTTTAGGGGCCAATTTTTGGCGGTCATTCGTCTACTTATTGCGGAAAAATCATGTGCCCCTGATTAGATTATCAAGGGTAACACACAGAAGCTCACTCGAATTTTTTCTTTCGGGGAGAGTGGCAGTAACACAGGATAAATAAAATGTTCATCAAATAAACTAAGCTTGTTTCAGAGCTAAGAAAATGAGTAATGATTTAATAGTGGCCCCATTGGAGGATCTGGGTATTCCAATTATCCCAATAATTTTTGGCCTAAATATCCTATATCCCGTGAATTTAATCTTTCAAAAATAACAAATGAATATTCCCACTCGACCTCTCAGGATGTCCACCCTACCGCTATCTGGATTTGTTCTCGGTAGCCCCAAGTTCAACTCCTCAACCACATTGTGTAAATAACCAACTGGTCAGCCTCCAACCAGTTGGGATTCTTAATAGTTAATGTTATATTTGAAATATGTGTTTATTCATTTACAGTGTCCCCAATTAGCACATTTAATGGTGCTAAATACATTTGACACTTAATTAAAGTTATTATTATTATTATTATTTCTATTATTATTATTATTATTAATATTATTACAAATATCTCATACTGTAAATTGTTTAATTAGTGCCTCCCCTCAAATAAGTGCCCCCTTCAAATAAGCACCCCTCCTATCAGCCAAAATTTAAAATAAGCACCTTCTCCCCTCTCCTCTCTAAGTATTGACTCAACAAAGGATGTATTTTCTTGGCCATGTTTAATCACAACCAACCGATTATCGAATCGTTCAAGCACTGTGCATTGACCATCACAATGGATGGTAGTGAAGATCTACTGATTCATTGCCTAAAGCTGCCCAACCAACCTTGTGCAGCAGGCCTAGACTGGTTAAAGGGATTAGTCATTATGTAGTTCTTCAAGAGAGAGAAGATCCTTTTGATGGACTTAGACACAGTCCGATGGAATTAGGACGTGGCCGATAATATTCATGATGAAAAAATCAAAATTGATACTAAATATGTAATCATGCTTGCCAAACTAATTAACTGCATATGGGATATTAGATTTGTACACTGTTTCAGTTTGTGAACACGTCAAGTTTGGAAAACTAATTGCAAGAGTAACAACTCTGCCGCTATTAAAACTTTAGGAAAAGTTCTGTACGTTGATACACAGCTTATGTTGTTGTTTATGCACAATATTTGATGTACTACAAAAAAAGATTATATCTGGCCATGATTTAGCCAGCAGCACAGGCATTATTTTGGAGTGGAATGCTAGATAAATCGAGTTTTTGATGCCTCAATCTTGGATTGTAATTGGATGTTTGACCGGTAGAAGGTTGGTGCAGAGGTGGGGTGGGGCACTTGAAATGACGTATTTTTCCTTCCTCTCCCACTCCCCCCTTGCCCATTTTTTCCACTTAATGCCTATTCCCTCGGCAAATATTTCCGCACCCC
Source organism: Orbicella faveolata (assembly GCF_042242905.1). Lineage (NCBI taxonomy): Eukaryota > Metazoa > Cnidaria > Anthozoa > Scleractinia > Merulinidae > Orbicella > Orbicella faveolata. The sequence goes on along the minus strand of NW_028301547.1, from coordinate 16,319,546 downwards.
AAACTCCCAGTTACCAAATGCAAGATGGTGGCCAAATACGAAAATACGAAAAAGTGCACTCGCACGCCCAGCCTAGCCATGATTTAAGAAAAATTAAGTAAGTAAGGTTACTGTTTACCTTAAGGAGTGTCTCATGAAGAGGCAATGTAGCCCGTCCAGTTTAAACCGAAGATATACAAACCATCATATCAAATTCAAGCTTAGAGCTGGCTATCAAAGTATACCAAAACAAATTTTGAAATAAAATGAACTGTCTAATTTTTCACATGCTCTAAATACAAGTGGCCAAATCACTTTTTGAAAGATACAAGACAAAGCAAATTTTTTTTTTTCACTAATCTAATTTGTTCCTCAATTTCTCGACCCAAAGCACTAAAAAAGTGTGTCTGAGATATGATTTGCCATATTTAATTTGAGTGAAAAGTTACAGAACATTTTCAAAATAAGATTAAAAAGATATACAGTGATAGTACAAAAAGATTTTTCTTGTTTAATGTCAAACTAGCTTCTGTCCAAATTCTAGGGCAAACAAACAAATTCCCTTTGGCTTCTAGCCTTCAAAACGTGATTCAGACGCTTGCATTTACAGGTTGTGAAAAATCCAACAATTCATTTTATTTCAAAATTGCTGGTATAGTTTAATAGTCAGCTCTAGCTATAAGCTTTAATAAATTTGATATAAGGGTTTAGACAGCTTACATAGCTGCAATTTAAACCGGACGCGCCACATTACTTCTATGCGAGACACCTCCAAAGGTATACGGTAATGGTTTTATCTGAAGCACCTCCCATGAATAAGCACCCCCAGTCTTTTCAGAAATTTTAAATAAGTGCCCCAGGTGCTATTTGAAGATTTAAAGTATCCCACTAATTTTTACCCCAAATATCCTGTTAATTTTTTACCTAAAATTAATATCCCTCATTCAAAAACTCCTAAAAGGACCTCATTATTTTAAAAAAGAGATCAAAGTCTGGCCTTGCAACTTAAATCCTTAAAATTGAAATAGCAGTTTTTTTTAACTGTCTTACTGGAGAAAAAGTCATTACATGATTCAAAAATAATCATTTCGAATAGTTTTTTAAAAATATCAAAGTAATTTTCAGAGAAGCAATGTTATCGACTTCGACTTCCTCATCTTCTTGAACAGACACTAAAAGCAAATGGATAAAATATGGCCAATGGGTTACAATAAGCACATTTCATTATCCAGACAAATTATTCACTGCAAACAAAAATAGTTTGTGTTATAACATTTTCGTCTGCAATACAAATTCTATCATGCGATAATGTAAATTTATTTTTGCGGAAAAGTTTCCATAATATGAGCAAAACGTTATAGCAATAGCTCATGAAAAGAATATTTCAAAGTAAGAATAAATATGTGGGAATGATCTCGAAATGTTTCTTTGGAAGTGAAAGTATACGTCATTACTTATGCAAAATACGTCTCGTTGTTCGGTTGGCGACACGAAACGTGGAAATTCAAGCTTTATTACAGAACTCCAGCCATCTATAAATCATGTCCTAAATTTTGACTTAGAAAAGATGCAGCGATCTTTTTCAGTGAATTTTATCTGTATTAAACCACGATCAGAGTAAAATATATACACTGACTGCTAAACTGCTTTTCAAGACGTAAACAATTGTACTACATGCAGGAAGCCGACTTAGCGCTGGCAGGGTGTGTCGAGGATAAGTACTAAAAATATCGAAAATACCCAGAAAAATATCTTGATCACTGACTTATTTGCTTAGAATTTCACAGGAAACAATTTCCAAACCATTTACGAAAGAATTGAATCATTTTTGTCCTGATTAAATGAGAACTGACACACAAACTGGATTTCTATTCACCAATACTCGCAGCGAAACATCTTGGCGCTCTTCGATGACCTGACGCTGCGAACGGACACGAAAAACTTTCAACAAAATCTCGTATGTTATGAGGCCAAAAAGCGCTCTATATATCGAAATAAAGAAAAAATGCTTTTAACTTTAAATCAGAGAGCTGATTAAGGAATAAAACGGTACAAAACACTTGCAAATGCACTTCTTCTGTTATCGTGGACTGACCCTTTGAAAATGGATATTGTGTTCGTGGAAGGCGCGTTGTCTTAGAATATGCGTTGCAACTTCTAGATGGCAAAGTTAGCCACATAAACAACAGATTTCTTACCAGATGACAAAAAAAACTCTCCTGGTGACTTTAAACTGAAAACTGTGGCAAAAGAGGGCTCTAAGTTTGAAAACAAGCAAGATCGATGCATTGTACTTGTAACCGTAATCGCCAAGATGGCGGTTAACTTCGTTGAGAAAGAGACGTATGAAACAAACTTAAAAATTTCCTCTCTGCGAAAATAAAATTTGAACATAAATAGCTTAGCTTCAAGATGAAAGTAAATTGAATAATACTACGTTAAAAATGTCTCAAAAGTCCTTCTTAATGCGAAATAAAAGAGCTTGTTGTTTAAAGTCGAGGGAGAACGAAGATGAACCAGCATCAGGAAGAAACAACTTGGCGCAAATTTGTTGCTTGCGAAATACATTTCATAAAGAAATATATTTGAATCTTGAAGACAATAAAATAGTCTCACACGTACAAAGGACTGAAATACTTTAATTTGGAAGCCAAAATACTTGTCTTACCATAATTTGAGACCGGATTGCCATCAAAATAATTGAAAGTTGCGAAGTTGAATAGATTTTGAGGATCAAACGAGACGAGACGTTCAGATGGTATGGAACCAAACACTACCTTCTCGAAAACTTTCAACGCCTAAAATAACCAAACAACCACGGAAATCTATCGCAAACGAGTACTACTGATTGTTAAAATCACTTTTGACCCACAGAAATATAAAATACAAAAAATATTGGAATTTTAGGGAAAATGTTTACGAGGGAAGCAATTACGACAGCTTGCAGCCACTTGTCGAGATGTGTTTGTTGCCTATATTTAACAAAGTTTTCAACGCACTTCTACATGTTCGCCAACCCTCGTTGTGACTCAAATGTAAAGTTAGATGGTTTAACTTTCTTAAACCAACCAAAAAGTAATAATTCCTTCCATCCTCCCTGAGCTGTGAAAGGTTCTTTGCAAAATGTCAAACTAAACCAAACTGGAGTTTTGCGCTTATCGTTAAACTGCTGAAAAACGCAAAGATGATTTTTACGTAACTTACCGCTGTCAGGAACGCAAACTAAGTTGCTTTCATTCCCAATGATTTTTACGGCAATCGCGTGAAGAGATTATCCTGTATACGACGAAAAGTTGGGACAAGAAGCACAACTAGCCCAATGGCGGTCTGAAATGGCAACATTTCGTGCCTGTTTCCTCAGTGGTCCGCATTCGATGTATAACTAAGATGCGCGTTCGTAGCTGCGTCACTTCTCCCCAAGCGACGCCGAGTAGAGGGTTCGTGAGTTTGATTGTCTCGCTATCGATTTCTTCCGAGAAACCTCGTTGTTAAATTAATATAATCAGTCACCATGGGCGATGCAGCGACGACGACACCAAAGGCACCCAAGAAGAAGGCACCGAAAAAGCCTGCCGAGCACCCGAAGTACGAAGAAATGATCGTCACTGCGATTAAAGAGTTGAAAGAGCGAACGGGTTCCTCGCGTCAGAAGATAACAAAATACATATCCGAGCACTACAAAGTTGGAGAAAATGTTGGGGTCCAGGTGAAGCTCAACCTTAAAAGACTTGTTACGGCTGGTAAACTTATTCAGGCCAAAGGAGTTGGCGCGTCCGGATCTTTCAAGGTGAACAAAGCCGCCGAGGTGAAGCCGAAACCTAAACCAAAGAAGAAGCCTGCCGCCAAGAAACCGGCAGCCAAACCCAAGAAGAAGCCCGCAGCTAAAAAGCCTGCTGCAAAGAAAGCAGCCGCAAAGAAGAAGCCTGCAGCCAAGAAGAAGGCTGCAAAGAAACCGGCCGCGAAGAAAGCCCCAGCAAAGAAAGCAGCAAAGAAACCCGCCGCCAAAAAATCGCCCGCGAAGAAATCCACGAAGAAAGCAAAGAGCCCAGCGAAAAAGCCGGCCAAAAAAGCTACAAAAGGAAAGAAATAAGTGAACTTGAAAATATTTCATGACTGACATACATTTATTATGTTTATATTAAAAGACTGCGGTTTCCGTTGACTTTCAGTTTAAAAAAAAACAAACCTTTGCCGTAGCAGAGGGTGCCGAAGATAGAATATAGAAATAAGAATTAAGAATTCTTTCTGTAGATGTGAATGTATGTTACCAGCCGTTGTTAGGTTTTTCATAGCAATTTATTTATGTAAAGTGCAGGTCAGATGTGTGAGGTACACGAGAGTTTTGTAAATAAAGGAAAAAAAAATTTTATAAACGAAACGGTGGTGACTAAATTTATTGCATTTTTATCTTGTACATGATATCCCCTGTCCAGACAAAGGGGGCACACCCGTTGCAGTCCTTTGTTTTCGAACTGATGCGATACCCCATCCCCCGCTAGTAAAAAGAAGGGAAAATGGCCCCTGGCCTCCTATCATGGCTATTATATGCGTCAGATTGAAATTTTACCATTGTGGTACAATTAACAAATCGAATGTGGTTGGGCGTGGTCTGAACTCTTATCGACAACGATACGCGTCATCGCAGTGGTCAAAATGTTGTGGACTCACGAGGCGCAGTTCACAACAAATTTTGACCACTGTGGTGACGCGTATCGTTGTCGATAAGACTACAGACCACGCTAAACCACATTTCGATTTGTTTTTTTACCACAATATCAAAGTCAAAAAAAATTTTTTTTTGCGAACGCGAGCTGAAAAAGGCGTTGCATGACACATTGACGTGAGAAGCGTGGTCTGGACTCTTATCGGCAACGGCAAATTAGCCAATCAGATTGCGAGATTAGTAGCAGATAACTGCAGAAATTCTCGCGCGCTCTTTGGCTAATTTTCATTGTCAATAAGCGGACAGACACATGAATTTATAATTTATGCGAAGCGTCATTGGGCCTCTTGTGTTATTGATCATGAATTTCGTTATAACATTGTCAAAGTAGTCTGCGGATGCACCCGGCTATCACCTCGTGGATTCACAGCTACTTTGACAATGTTATGACGAAATTCCTGATCAATAACAGGACAGACGCATGAAAAACTGACGTCAATTTGTGAAATTGACAATGAAAATTAGCCAATGAGCGCGCGAAAATTTCAGCAGTTATTGTAAAAAAAAACTTGACCGTAAACCTTGCATTCTCGGCCTCCAGCCAAGCAGTATCAGGGCTTTCATCTGGAGTTCTGCTCCATATCTCAGGCGATCTGCGCTAAATATCTAGTTTCCGCTTAGTCTATCTCATACCTATGACGCATTTACCATCCAAGTCTGCAGACTTCAAAAATTTATCACTCTGTTTTCAAAATTTGTGTCGTTTCCACTTCACATAGTTTTTCTCAGCCCTCGATGAAGACTGCCCGAAATATTCATACACGCTGGGTGATATTTAACAAAATTTGGAAGCAAAAATGTTTTCAGCTGTTTGCACAACTTTGTATTTTGTTTACAACTTTCTATTAACTCTATTGCTAGCTGGTAATAATCTGCACTAATGTAATATGCTCTTGTTTGTTGTTGATATACCAGGCGTACCCTCGTCGGCCGTATGTTTGTGTTAGGAGAGGGGTGGAGGGTTATATTAGCTTTAATAGGCCACGTTCCTACGTTTGCATTTCTAATGTAAGATTCCTGTGAAGGGCGGTAGATAGATAGGTAGAAAGATATGATTCAGGCAACTTGCAGGTTGATCAGCTTTGGTGTTCGTGGAAGGCGCGTTGTCTTAGAATATACGTGACACCTTCTAGATGGCAAATTTAGCCATGTAAACAGCAGATTTCGTATTAACAGACGACAGCAAATTAAAAAACTCTTCTGATGAATTACAACTGAAAACTGCAGCAAAAGAGGGCTATAAGGTTGAAAATAAGCAAGATCGATGCATTGCACTTGTGACCGTAATCGTCAAGGAGAAAGTGACGTACGAAACAAACTTAAAATTTCCTCTCTGCAAAAACAAAATTCAAACATAAATAGCTTAGCTTCAAAATGGAAGTAATTAAGATAAGATAAGATAAGAACCTTTAATTTAAGTGTCAAATGTATTTAGCCCTAGCTGACTAATTGGGGACGTACACTAAACAAGAGCCATTAGTACTAAAAAGAAAATGCTAAACTTACTAAATTATTTAGACAAGGGCCTTAAGTACTAATAGAGCTAAAATGATAAAAAGGATCAAAATTATTAAGAATGCAATCTAATCACTGCAAAATTGATAGCAATTACTGTTATTAGTTAAGTTAAGTTTTCTGATAAGTTACGTTTTCTGATTCTGTTACGGAAAGTAGTTAGAGTGGAGGCATCTCTTATATCCTTACTGAGTTCGTTTGCCATAACAAAAATCCTAAATATCTGATTGTATGTTTACCATAATGTGTGGTATTGAAGTATGGAACCACAAAATCACTGTTCCGTAGCAGATGCGTAGAGGCTTTACGTACGAAAAGGGAGGACACGTTGTCTGGTATCTTGAAGGCGTCTATTATATAAGGAAGGCAGATCGGCGCGTTCTAATAGTTTGTCGTATGTGTCTGACTGTGATCTGTATATAACCCCCGGGGGAGGTACTCCCAGAGAAATTGGGTGGGGTTGTGCGGCCGTTTCCCAAAACCCTTACCCTATTTATGACCAAAATCTGCGATATTCCCTACCCTATTTATGATCTGACCAAAAATTCGAAACCCTATTTATGACCTGACCCTTAAATCAAAACCCTGTTTCAGACCTGCGTTATAATTAGTTCTTTAGTTCAGACCAATGTTAAATTACCGTAAACATAATTTGTAAAAGGTTTTTGCTGATTTTCTTTTCGATAATGATGAACAAGTGGCTTCTTCTTAAGAACATGCCCATATCAAGGCTAGAGCGCAAAAACTATACCCTATTTATGACCAAAATGGCCAAAATCGGCTAAACTCGATACCCATTTATGACCAAAACGGCTGAAAAACCATACCCTCTGGGGCCGTACATACCTATCTAGCCCATATAAGGGAGTACCCCCCGGATATAGCCCTTAACGGCTCGCTTTTGTATGCCTTCAAGCTTCCTTTTGTTTGACGATTTACAAAAATGCCATATCAAATGATGTTAGATGATACATGAGGCAATATACGAGAAAGTACTCCAACTTTCTGACTAGTCCTAATACACAATTCACTCATATGCTCAGTAAAATTAAGATTGTCATCGACATAAACTCCTAGTATTTTCATTATTTCTGCTTTTTTAATGTCTGTGCCATCAATGGTAAGCGTTCTATCACTCTTATCTCTATCAACATTCCTTGGAAAAAAAATAAAAACTAAAGCTTATCTGGATTAGAACAATTGAACAATACTTCGTTAAAAGATGCCTCAAAAGTCCTTTTTAAAGCGAAATAAAAGCGCTTGTTGCTGAAAGTCGAAGAGCGAAAATGAACCAGCATCAGGAAGAAACACTGACTTGGCGCAAATTTGTTGTTTATGAAATGCAATTTATAAAGAGATGTATTTGCGTCTTAAGCACAAGAAGATAGTCCCACACATACAAAGGACTGAAATACTTTAATTTTAAAGCTAAAATACTTGTGTTGTAAACCATAATTTTATTGGATTAGGCAAACAAAAATGTCATGTTTTATAGGGGACGGGTCATGTAATTTTCAACCTTTATTTAGGAGTGGATCACTCAGTTTTGTGCCAAATTGAAGAGGTGGGTCATGTGTTTACTATCCAACACATATTCAAATGCTCCGACCAACCCCCCCCCCCCCGCCCCTCCTTAGAAGGAAAGCCTTTGTTAACATTGTGAACATATTTTCAGCATAAAGCATTCACAACGAGGCTTGTTCTCTAAGGGAGGGAGAGTTTCATTGTAAGCGTTTTGACAGGAAAAAACACTGTAGGCATTATGGTAGTCAAAACAGCCTCCTACGATTTGGCCCAGAACCCTTTCAATTGGACGCATATAATAGCTCATAATAGGAGGCCGGGGATCATTTTTTAAAAATAAGTTAAAACTTTTTTTTTACCAGGGGGTACAGGTAAGGGTCGATGTAGTTCGAAAATAACGCAGTGGGCGTGCCCCCATTGTGTTACTGGGGACGTACAACATATAAGTGCAATACATTTAAGCAAACCCTGTTTGTTTATAAATTTCTTTTTCCTTAATTTACAAAACTCTCGTGTACCTCACAATCTGACTTGCGCTTTACATAAATGAATTGCCATGAAAGATCTACCAACGGCTGGTAACGGACATTCACATCTACAGAAAGAATTCTTAATCCTGTTCTATCTTCAACACCCTCCGCTACTCAACTTCGCAATTTTTAATTATTTTGACGGCAATCAGTCCCGTCTAAAATCACATTTTTTGTGCGAACGTGTTATGTCTTTTTACGTTTTAGGTTTAGTACTTAAGAAAAATGCAAAAGCATCTAAAAAAGGCATCAAAAAAACTTGACCGTTAACCTTGCACTCTCGGCCTCTAGACTCGCTTCGCTTGGAACAGTGATCCATCTAGAAACAAGCTGTGGTGAGTCTTGGGACTCACTAAAGACCTATGAACATGACCTCAGACTCATCACCATTGCCCGATTTCAAGCCGAAAAAGGACTAGGTACGAGTCTACAAATTATGGGATTAGCAGCTATTGATCCAGTCATAAAATGCACAACAAGCTTTACAAGATCCCCAAGTTTGGTGCAAATAGACCCAATAGTAAGCAAGGTACAACCATTTGAAAACATCAAAATTTACAAAAAAATGTATGGCCATTCGGACGCTGTCCGGATGACCAAATATTTGTGTAATTTTGGCGTTTTTAAATGGCTGTATCTCAGTCAAAACTAGCCTGATTAACACTAAACTTGGGGATTTTGTGAATCTCGGTGTGCTCTTTCTGACTATGTGGATCAATAGTTGCTAATCCCATAATTTACAGACTCGTACCTAGTCCTTTTCGGCTTTAAATCAGGCAACGAGTCCGGTACTTGGTGGATACATACAACAAAATGCATTTTAGTTGCCTTTACCTTCAGAGCTCAAATATAGCTCGAGATACGCCCAGATTAATCTCCTTTAGGGGTTTCATTCAAATTTTCATTCAAATATTTTTTTGTTAGGGAGTCCCCTGCCCCCCTCGGGGGTATATGTAAACCTTATTTCACAGAGGGGGAAAAGAGAAGGCAGTGACCTAGCAAAACCCGCGACGCAAATGACCCTGCGTCCTTTTAATAACCAGACCTGGCAAGGGAACTTCTGCTTGACAGGTTTTGTGCAGTCACACTTGCCACAAATCAACAACAGCCGTGGTGTATGCTTCAATTTTTTAATGAACGGAATTGTTAGAGCTAGCATTCATATTTACAATTATAAACAAGCCAGTGTTCATAAAACAGACGAGGTCAGACGAAGCCGTCAAGATCAGCTGCGTCATTCTCTTCAAACTAACCCAACGTGGACACAGCCGGTAAAAAAATCTGCACGAGTCAAGCGTGTCAATGTTCTCTTTCCTGTCTTCTTCACGTGCCGCTATAGCACGAGGCTCACGTGCCACGTGCTATTCATGGTTCTTTTGCTCGTGCTATTCCGTGAGCTTTGTCAGTGCCCCGCGATTTAGACCATGCCTGGTTATTGACCGTTCCTAAGTTCTTCTAAGGGAGTTCCTTGTCTTCCAAGTATCTATACTCAAAAGTGAAGCCTTCCTTTTTCCTTTGACCCCATTTTTCATAGTCGAAATAGATGTAGGTGCCCTGAAAAAAAGAGAGAGAGAGAGAGAGGAGTAAGGCCCTGTCCACACTACGCCGGAGAAATTTGAAAACGGTGTTTTCACTCTGAAAACGCATCAAATGTTTTCCGTCCACGCTATGCCGGAGAATTTGAACACGCAAGAATCAGCGGTCATTTTGGAGTTGGGTTTGAGGAAACCTCTGGCAGGGAAATCACCTGATTGTCGCGATGTCATCGTTTTCGAATAGCTTCATTTTCAAAACGTTTTCCGTCCACACTAAAATGCAAAGCCAGCGTTTCCAAATTCCTTCGGTTTGATGAGCTCCGTTTTCATGAGGAATTAGTGTGGACGGTAGGCCTAACTGTAAAAATAAAGCTGCTTTTCAAATTCTTCCAGAGTAATGAGGACGGGACCTTAGTGTCGAACATTACGTTTCCTCTTGTCGTGCAAGAAGCTTGTTTGAGCAAAAAAAAAAATCCACCACGGGTAGAACCATGAGGGGAGACCAGGAGGGGGCAAAATTTACAATCATGGCAAGTTAGGGCTCGCACGTCACCCTTCATGACCACACTTACTTGTTCGTATTCGTCCGTGATAGCCTTCGGTTCCTCGTGTCTTTGAAACCACATCATGTACTTGGTGTGGAATCTCCAGGATTGCTTTTTCAAAGCCTTTGCTGCTAAGTACTGCGCTCTTGTTCCCTGAAACATTTATAACAGATCTACTTACACCGGCTGCCATACATTCTTTATAATGTGAGTTGTGATCATCTAGCAGTAAATCAAGACAACTTGATAAATAAAATCCCTTGGTCGCTACGTTTTCCACTAAACATCATTTCATAAAAGGGGAATTGAGACATTGATCAACCTACGGACTTTTCACAAAACGGGGGGATTGTCTCAAAGAAAGCAGACCAAAACTGATTTCAGAGTAAACCCCTACCTAGCTTGTGTAGACGTAAAACAGAGGAGAGAGCGAGGGGGCACGGGGATGGAAGCAGGGAGGTAGAAAGGGAAAAGCAGGCAAGGGGGGGGGGGGGGGGGAGAGGAAAGGGGCTGGCAGGCTTGCCATATCATAATTATTGTGAAATTTTGCCGAAAGCAACAACCGTACGAGAGAAGTTATTAAATCGTTATAACTGAAATCCAGGTACTAACTCACCTCTTGGTAATAGAAAATAAAGAATAACGTCTCTGTGGACAATCTTTGAAAGAATTCTATCGAGTCTACGTGTTGTGGAGGATGTTGATGGTGATGCGCCGGTGTAGGGTAAGGATTACGAGGTAAACAAGGTCTGTTGACACAGAAATAAAAGGTAAGCAAACCTGAACCTGCTTTGATCACTGTTGAATGCTTATACTAAACGTCACCAGCACCGGATCTCTCGCCTTCACTCATTTCTTACAATGTTCGCCTAAGAGAACTGGGGAGAAGTCACTTTCTAGTGTAGCACCAAACTCAACAACCTTACTATGAATACGGTACCTCGAGAATCGAGATCAGTCTAGGGTAAGATCAATTGAAAGTTCTGCTCATTGGGGTTAACTTAAATGGTCACAGTTACTAGTGACCATAAGCACTACTAGTGAGCCTGTACACAGGCTCGCTAGTAGGGTAGAAACTTAAAAACCCAACGAAAAAAGCGTCCTGCGAGATCTAGTTCCCAGACCGCACTCAGCTAGGGAGTGTTTACAGGCTTGCACAATTTACAATCCACCTTAATAGCCAGGGCAAAGAGTACATGTGCATAAAGTAACACTGTAAGACCTAAGGAAGTAGTAGGTAGCATACCTGACTTTCTCAGAGTCCGCCGGAAGCGGTAAATGATGGTAAGCAGCCTCTAGCATGGCCAGCTGGTAACATCTCTCCTTGTTCAGGGGCACAGGACCTAAGGGAGCCACACCCAGTAGGGGCTGGAGGTGCGCTGTGTTCGTCTCTTGTAAAGCCTTGCTCTCATCTGTTGTTTGGCTGCTGCTTGAATCAAATAAACCTGAGGACAGAAAAATGAAAGCTTTAAATCTAGAGAGGGGAAACGCTAGGATTAAAACCTGACAAGGAGGAACTTAATCTGGCGAGGGTAACAAATAATCAAAATTATAAACCAACCATCCACCAGTTGTGGATTCATATTTTGCGACAGTTATCCAGGAGTAATTTACAACTTCTTAGATTCAAATTTCCATTCTTTACTTTCGCGATGTGACAAATATAACACTTTTTGAATGTCTAACTTTGTGGCTTGAATAATTGAATAAGTGATGAAGCCACTGCCAGCCAACAAGACCTAACAACTTTTCACATGACAAAAAAAGAATCACCTTTACCTCTACTTTCTGTGCTGTAGTCTGTTGGTGTTGAGACAGGATTGTTCAAACCTGCTGTAGCCACCGCCTGTGCTGCCATGGACTTCAACGATGAGAATGTATTGGAAGTTGAAGGCTGCTGCAAATTTAAAGGGGGAAAACCCATATGATTAACATTGCTACTCACGAAGAATTGAAATGATGATAGATTAACTGAAGTAAGTTTAAATAAGCCACTGTGAAGGTAAAACGAAGTTATAGCAAGAAAATAGAACTGCCAAGACAAGTTGGCCATTTACAGTATTGTGGTCAATAGGCTGAATTCAAAGTTATCACTCAGACGTATACCCGGCTAGTGATAAAAGTGCAAGAATTGAATCAGAGGCAAAAAAATATTTCTGTGCTACGAAATTAGGTTTTCTGGGTTGCACTTGTTTGCTGGTCCAAAAAACCTTTTCAATTCATCTGCAAACTTAGAAGTTCAAGGCAAGTGACAAAGAATATTGACTGGCCATGAGATATTACTCACGGCAATGTTTTAACTACTCAACTGTGCTAATTTTTACCCCCAAAATACTGAAATGACGAAGACAAACTGCACTGAGAAACACCGTTCTACAATTTCAGGTTTTTTTCCCTATATCTCAAGTATTCTCAACAGGCTAGGAACAAAAAGAATTTCAAACATTTTGACTTAATAGTATTGCAAAGGGTCACAAGGCAGACACCTTCTAACAGAGCTGCGAGTTGCAATAATAACCACAAGAAATTGGAAGACACCATTAAGGGTAATAGAGATAAAAACACTTTTGTCTTTTCAAAATCACAACTATAAGATACCTGACTTGGTCCTGAGTTTGAAATGAGATGAGACCCACTCAAAATTGGTGCAGGTGGATTAGACGATGTCACCAAAGCCTCTCCTCCTAATGACATAGTAGGATTGGATAACACTGAACTGGCATTTGACACCAGAGGTGCAGCCATGGACAAGTTAAACCCACCAAGATCCGATGTTTGGACAGAAGAAGGGACAGAGCTTGGAGGAAGGGTAGATGTTAGGCTTGTCGACACAGATTGCACAGGAGCCGGTGACACTGTAGACGTCGAAGGCTTGATCCCAAGGACAGAACTAAGAACAGGTGATGGTTGTGGTAATGGGTTAGGTTGTGAAGGTGGCGTTGCTGTTGATATCGTCGGTGGAGTGGTAATGGACAGAGATGCAATGGATGAAACAAAGTCAGAGATGCTTGATGCAATGCTTTCTGTTTCTGTATGATGGAAAGTGAATCAACATCAGTAAATTATAAATAGAAACTTAAGCAGGTAAGACTATTCTCCAAAGTTTTAACAGTTACTAGCTCCTGCTTTAAACTTGCTTTTCTTTCTTTTGCAGAAAAAAATTCCTTGGCCATGAATTTACTCAGTAACGTTCATTATCACCACACAGAGTAAGCATAAAATTCCCTGACTTTGACTGACAACTTATATATTCTGATATTATCACATTCTGATCACATAGAGCAGTACACTGAGGGTTTCCTGACCTATCATAACCATGTCCGACCTTGTAACAATAAAGCAATTACCAGGGAAGTGGTTACTCTGCATGGACTGTTCTGTGCCATTTCCTGCCAATGAACTGGGCCGTGATATACTGCTGGGCATCGTTGTTGGTGCTGATGACACATGATTGACCAGTCTTGATGACACTGCTGAGGCCGGGGGAGAATCCGGTGCACTATCAACATGATTCTGCTGTGCAGCAGCAGCCACAGCATATCCTAACACGGGAGGAGGAGGAGGTGTGCTCGGAGGTGGTGTCTTGAGTAACGGCTCCTCTCCATTACTGGACTCATGATTCTCGAAGGCATTAGCATGAGTCAGTGAACTGCAATAAATAACAAAATAAAATGACGATCTTGATGCCCTTTAAGGGAGAATATAAAGTAGTGACTCTAGTATAGCACACAAAGTAAATACCTAACCACTGACAACAAAAATAAACAAAAATAATGCAGGGGTTTTTATTAAAGGCCAAGCACAGTGCAAATTGACCAGTTGTGAGGACGACTTTGACCACCTGTTTTGACCATCTAGAGGATTTCAACTTTTTCTTACATTAAAAGTTCAGTTGAAATAGTTTTGCCCAACAGCAAAAACCAGTTGCACTCCTGCTGAAAACATTAAGTAAACCCCTGATAATGGGACAGACTTTTATATTTAAGAATGTTTACATTAGAGGGGAAAGATACTCACTTAACTACTTTTGCTGGTGTATTACCTAAAAGACAATAAGAGAAAATGATCAGATTAAAAAGCAGTTCTTTCTAACTTTCTTTTACAGAAGTTGTTACAATCCACCATGTTGGAGAGGGACTGATTCCAACAAATTCTGTTTTGCATTTCCCATTTTAAAAACCAAGTGTGATCACAGACTAAAACTCCTAAAAAAATCAAGCAATGACTATAGCTGAATGACTTTGTAAATTTAAGCTTACTAGCTTTAATGATAATTGGACTTGATATGCTTGCTGGTGAAGTCTGTGTGACTGACGGCTGGCTAAAGCTGTTAGTCTTGAAGGTTGGTGTTCGAGGGGGTGAATAGCTTGGCAGGCTATTCCCTTGAGAAGAACCATTCTTGGAGTTTTTTCTTGGTGAGCTCTGCAGGATAAGAATAACATCCATGTTCATCCTGGCAGTTGTTTCCCTTATTATACATACACCTACACTTGGGTGTAACTGTTTTTTAGTTGATTTGGGTAAGTGTCCCATTGGTACACTATTACTAATCAGGGTTCTCAATAAAAGCCAGCTGCTGCCTAAAAAAACTGGCTACTTGCATTTCTGAGCCACCTACTCTTTGGGCATGGGGTCCGGGTGTGGTGTACATTTTTAACTACGCTAGCGCTGTAGGATAAAAATTGAAAAAGCCTTTCTAATCCGTCAATATTCTTGACGTTTTGACCTTTCTCAAAATTTTATTAGGAAGTATCTCCTTCACAAAGCGTAAAATAGCATTTCACATCTTCTCATTTCAAAATTTTGGGGGGAAACATGCCCCTGTACCTCTTGAATCAGTGTCAGCCATCTACTCCATGAAATAAGCCTTCTACTCACTAAATTAATGAGCACCCTGTATTACTGATTGAGATTTTGTGTGTTCTGTTAGGAAAAACTGTTTTGAGGTTGAAAGGGTTCTGGTTGAAGAATTGTGATATTGATCAACTATTTCAAACCATGGCAATTGAAAAAAGTGAACTATGTTGAAGCCTCAACCGAGTCAACCTTTTGAAACCAACATGTTGTTTGAGGCTGATTGAAGAAGTTGATCTTGAGACCAAAGCAACTGAAAAATGATTTTTCTAGTAGATTAAAAAAAAGTCTTAACTGAGCCACTTTAAATTTGCAATTTTTTTAAAACGTGAAATTTGCAAAATTAACTGGCCATGACTTCTTCACAGACTGACAGGCACCGTAAAAATGTTTCAAAAGCAAAACAACTGTTTGAACAATACTCCAAACTGTCATTGGTGAAATTCGACTGCTAAAAATAGCTGATTTAAATGTCAAAACAAATGAATCTTTCTCATCTAATTATTTCTGCAGTGGTAAGTTTGTAAGTACACACACAATGACAAATCACCCATGTATTGTCACTCCATAAATGAAATGTTATATCCCTTAACAATTCCACACAATTTTACGCATGATTTTATCAGGAAGCTTGTGTTTTGTTCTACTAATTTCATAACGATAAAGAACATTGACGTGTTCTTTCAGAAAATGATGTCTTGTTTGTCAAATATTTCTTTTCAGCATAGTAACATGTTCAGTTACCCATTTACATACCACACAGCCAAAACTAAACAAACTTAAAATTTGCATATGTGCTGAACAACGTGCGTGGTAACATGGTACATGTACATACACAATGAAATTCTGACCTTGTTTCCGAGAAAAGGGTTTGTTTTCCTTGAGAAAGACAGAAACTAGTTCAGACAATTTCATTTTGTTTACTAGCCAAAGTGGCTGGTGGAAATTGAAAACCTACTAGCCAAAACTAAATTTCTACTAGTCTGTGGCTAGTTGGCTACCATTAGTGTTGAGCTCTGTCAGCCTAACTGCGAGGGCAGAAATTCTGTCATCTTGAATTTTTTCAAACGAGAGACAAAATCTCTCTCCAGGAAGTGACTGAGTCACGTACAGGCTTTTAGCCAGATGGGTTTCCAGACTCTCCTGTGGATCGCCACTTTCTAAAGAAAATTTTTTTTTTTCATGTTGCCTTTTCAATTGCTCATTTGAGCAGGCCCTATAGCACATTTTGGACAGCCACTTTTCAAATTCTGGCTAAAAGCCTGGTCACATAACACACTTGTCATGTGTAAGTAAGTAACATCCGTGTGGACACTGCATTTCTTTGTCTACTCTTAATACAACACTTGAAAAGCTATTACCAAATTGATTTTGGTACCCACTCCAGGTGTTACAGGTGTTATCGGTGTTCCAGGTGAGGTTGGTGTGCCAGGAGAGTTTGGAGGTATCGTAGAGCTTGGCGACAAAGGAACATGATTAAGAATAACATCATCATCATCTGTAGGGGAAGTTGCCAGTGTGTTTACTGTAGAGGATAAAGTAGGTACATGTAGTCAATAAACTATATATCCTGTCAGGATTTGAATGTTAAACTTAGCATCTACTGTCACCTTACATCCTTTCGAACCCATGATCGTTTCTGATAACATGCTAGTTATATCTTTAAATACCTGCTTTACAATAAAGGGTCAACCTACCTAGCCCTCAATATTTGAAATGAGTTCACTTCGATTTGTTTCAGAATTATGAAAGTTAACATTTTCAGCACAACTACACTATAATAATCAGAGTCTAAACACAAATTGTAATGCTAACAGCAGCCACTGAGAAAACAACTGATGTTCCTATTGAAAGGACACACCCATATTAGTCTAAAATCTCATGACACTTACAGGATGCAATATTTTCTTCAAGGTCAAAGTCATCATACATGAACTCGTTTTCTTGGAAGTCAGGTTCCTGAAGAAAAATCATAATATTTCATTGATAATATATCTAAATGTAGCACTGGCAACATATGGCACCCTCTATAGCAGGGCCCCAAAAAGTTCAAAATTAAAATACACACCATATTTTTAACACCTTAACACATAAAAAAAATGCTTGTAATTCAAAGAAATCTAAAACAGCAAACATTAATACCACAGAGAAACAAAAAATAACAACAGGTATTTTTCACAAAATGAACATTTACAGGCAGGAATTCACAAAAATCAAATTTTGCACTCCACTCCTGATGTCAACAAGGAAAAAATATTCTAGACAACTGGTAGGGGAGTTAAAAAGGATGTTTGTTACCTAACCAAACTTCTGCAACCTCTGGTAAATTTGGTAGATGATATATCTTTCTCTACAATCTCATTACCTTGTAACAGTCCAAATAATAATCCATATCTTCTTGTAATTTCTTAATCTGCAAAGAAAAAGAAAGTATAAATCTAACAAGCATGAATATAGCTACAAGTGAAGCACCAGAAAGAGGAATAGCCTTATACAAGTAGCTAAATCAACAATGCACGCAGTTGAACCTGGGTTTTAGCAAGCAAAAATCTGGCAACATACAAATCCCACGTTTTGCAATGATTATTATTTACGCTTCCTCCCATTACTGACAAGAAAGCAATTTAAACTACAGGAGGAAATATGGATTTGACATAGCATGATCATCTACAAGCTATCAATTAGAAACTGAAAGTGTGTGAAACAGACTGAATTTTGCACAATCTTTATAGATGAGAGATTTCTAAAACAACCTACATATAAATAAACCTACCTATTAAAGTTCAAAAGACATGATGGTGTGTGATGCAAGCTGTAAACAAACAAATCAACAAACAAAAAACATACCTCATCAGGCTGTATTGTACAATTGTCCAGCATTCTAAGGATCATCTGAAAAAGGCGAACACACACATTAACAATCATTGGATACACAGGAAAAGGCTGTTTAAACACCCAAGTGACTCGCACTGCTGGAGGCTTATTCTGGTTTCAGAAGTAAACATATGAAGCAAATAGAACTAATACTACTTCCCCTGGATGAGATGCCAGTCCATCACAAGAACCTTCCAATGCTTTGATTTAGTTACCTCAAAATGTTGCCAGTACCTATTTATATTCTGGGTGTGAGAGGAAAGTGGCTCTTCCTAGAACACAGCACAATGACCCTAGCCAGCACTCATAACAGTTTGCTAAGGGAGTCCAACAACCTAACCATTAGCAGAGCTTGAAAAAAATGTGAATAGGCCATTTTGCTAATGCAAATATTCCCTAGTTCCATTCCCTTGTGGGGGCAAGAAGTGATCACTCCGCCAAAAATGGCCTCATTAATACATTAAATAGATAAAATTTTGCCCCCACAAGGGACTGGAGCTAACATTAGGAAAATGGTGTATTCCAGCTTGTCCTTTGGACATGAAGCTCTCAAATTTTGCTTGCCCTGAGCAAGTCTGAGTTTTCATTGGCAGACAACTTGCTTGAGCCTTTGCCCATTGGGCAAGTGACAATGAAAAGTTACTTGCCCCCACCCATCCCAGACAACCGGACGGTACTTTTTTTGAGCCCTGGAATGGTCATAATACTAAGTTATATATTACAAAACACCCCAAATACCTTCAAATGGAATGTAGCAACCCTATATTCCATTCCAAGCTTGTGCTTACACACAAATGTACATGTAGCTAGAGATAGTTGCCAACCACAATGCTGACATGGTTAAATTTCTCCAGCTATTAGCCTGGTGCCTCTCTCTACCCAAGGTGTGTAAATGGGTGTGAGAGAGTTGCCTATGCACATAACACAAGGAAATTCCCTAGGACTAAACTGTAAACTGCTTGATTAAAAGCCACAAATGCTAACCATTTGTCTCACTATGACTAGTAATAATCATTCTGTTAACACTCGAGGTTTTGTACATGTAGCTCATATTACAACTCAATATGTTGGACAGAAAACGATAAATACATATATTTATTACCTCCCATTGCTGGTTATGATGCCGATGTCTCATTGCCCAATCTTGTAATTCATCCACTTTATCTTGTCTCTAAATAAGGGAACGAAGATGGTTCATTCTGTGTGTTTATGTTTTTTTTTTCATTCAAACCAGTGCTCTGAATTAATATGCAGTCATGTGTACACAAATAAAATGCTAAGCACGTATGTCCACAACATCCTCAATATCTAAAACTTATTTTATTTTGCCAAACATACATATGAAAGCAGTTTCTTTACCATCCAGTGATTTTAAGGTATTTCCAAAGAGCATTCTCCATGCAGAAAGAATATAATGTCTTGAATTTGATTGCAAGGTATCCACCACAACATGCTCAAATTCAAGTCAATAATCTGCTATGCAAATTGCATATGTCAATGTCACATTTTTGGAGTAATCTTTGTAGTACAAAACCATTTTCACAGAAAGGCCTTACATCTCTATCAAGCTTCTTCTTCCGTGATCCTGCATAGACCTGTTCTATTTCAGATTCTATTTGGTCCACCTAGGATTAAGAATAAATAAATGAATACTACATCTAAAACAAATGTTAACATAACCTAAAAGGTTGAGTAGATAACATAAAACAAATAGAATTTTTACTGTCTATATTACAGATCAGTTCAATTATGTCATGTTCCCATGCACACACTAATTAATGCAGAAAATATCTCTCTTATTTCTGGACCATAACACTTAAAGAATAACAACCACAAATGAACTTAATCCTGGTAAGTCTTAAATGATTAAACAATGCAAACTTAACTAACTATTTTGGAAGGTCTTATTTTGGTATAGAGACTCTTTTTTCTCTTAGTCTTTTAATGATAATTGCAAATCATTAAAATTACTCAGAAACTTCCCAAAGTGTTCACTATAACTTGATTTTTCTTAAATCACTATGATTTGCTTTGGGTAAGCCACCAGCACTTATTGAAAGGGCTGAATTCCAGAGAATTTTTGTAACAACCAATAAGAAAAACCAATCACGCCTGTGGCAAGTCAAAGTAAAACACCTTCTGTAAATGCTAAAACCAATCACACTCAGAGTTGTCCCCTTGTGTATGGCAAACTTTGTGCCAGGCCTCTAGTAAAACAAAAAAAGGCCTACCTCTATTTGTAACCTATCTAGGACTTCCTGCAACAAGAACAGAAAATCAGGGAACTTAAATCATCGTCAACAATTTCATCATAGAGAAGTTAAGTTAAGTTCCTTATCTCAGATGCAAAAGAAATATATTATGTCTACACCTTTAACAGCTGCAGACACCTGAAGTTTTAATCTTGACTTTTGGGCTCCAGGAAATAAAAACAAAAAGTCCTTGATGAGTCCTCAAGAGTGCGAGCACGAGAGCAGCCACAAAGAAGGTGCAAAGAAAAAAATGTCTCTGGACTTCTTTGTAAAAAAGGACACTTAGTCCCCTCCACTACATAACCACCTTGCCATTATCACCTCCATCTTCACCACCAAAATTTAATTGAGCAACATGTAAATACAAAACAACCACCACACAGTGTCACACGTGTATTGGAGTATGTTGTCTCAGAAAGAGTGGGAAAATCGGAACCATCTGACTTCTGTAGGCCATGAAGCTGTTATTTCCTACCAGTTTGGGAAAGTGCCTTATATTTTGACAGAAAATTTATTTGCAAGATATGTCATGAAAGATGCTCAAATTTCACAAAAGTGTAAACATATGCTGCAAGTGAAATATGAAACCCTGTGGTTGGTCACAAGATCTTAGTCATGCAGTCTTGTCTGGTTTCATCAACATATTTCACAAAAGTGTGAATGATAAGACAAGGTAGATTGAATGAAGAGTTTGATACAAGAGAACCCAGAAAGGCAATTAGAAAATATCTTTCTCAGTCATTTGGAAAGATATAAGGCCATTGATTGATCCAGCTTGCCTCAGCCACCGTATTTATTCACTCTTTTACGTTTATATATGGCTGTAGGACTAGATTGCAACACTAGATTGTCACAAAATGCCTTGAAAGTAATACGGGCATTAATATTGTAGGCAAAACATTATAGACATAACAAATATTTAGAACACAGAAAGTGTCATTAATTTACAAAAGGTAAAATTCTTCAAGCCATGCATTTTTCTTTTTTTTTTTTTGTACATGTAAAAGTATCAATGTAGCCTGTACATTTTCTGCAAGCCCAACTTTCTTGGCATGTAACACGTGTTCTTCATGTGGATGAGAACCAAAAGGGATTTAACCATCAATAGAATACACACAGTATTCCCATGTAATTAGTGTGTGTGTGTGTAAAAGTGCATGTAAAATTTTTTGTGTGCATCACATGTAAAGGATTGCATGTAAAGCTGTCATTTTACAGAACTTGACACTTAACACTTAACACTACTAGAGTCACCTCTGTTTGTCTGTAAGCTGAACTTATGGTAAACCCAACATTAAAGACCCAAAAAATCTTGTGTGGTTTGGTTGAATGGCAGAACTGGGCAAAAAGTTGATTTCAAATAACAATTACCCTGATTAGCATGGGAAAGACAAAGTGAACGATATTGGGAGTTGTAGCCAAATGATACCATATTGCACTGACTCACAATCTGACTTTGACAAAGCTTCAGAAAACCAGACACTTGAGTGGGAAAACTTTAAGCAGGCAACGATGAACAGATTCTAAAATGCAGGCCTCTCATTAATGGCCGGTAGCTGGCAGGAAACAACCGGCTACCGGCCAATCTTCAGCCGTCTACCTTCATCTCACTTTACCATTAATTTTGATGAGAAACAAAATAATGAAAAGATGCCACTAAACCATTGCAAGATATCCATTTCAAATGTCCAAGTCTAAGATACCTTTCAAGAGTTTTAAACATGTTAATCTTTCCCATGTGCAGTGGATGCAGTAGACAGGAGTGAAGAAGCAGGAGATTGAAGGTTTGTGAAACACCTAGGACAATTTAACTGGATCCCAGACTTCCACTTCTTGAGAGTGTAAGTTTTTTCAATGTCAGTCAATTGAGCAGAGAAACTTAATTATAAAAAGAAAACTTTTTGTTTGAGACTGTTGAGATTTTGAATAAAAGAACAATAATTGTTAAACACAAAACACAATAAATATAGTCATAGGTTTGATTATTCTTTGGGCCCAAATACTGGGCAGACTAGAAAACGTTGAAAACAGCAATTCCAAGCATCTGAATTTTAAAAGGAGGCATGCGCCTTATGTGCTTGATCAGTAGGCTATCACTTACTTCCCAATTAGGGGTATCTACTCAAAAGCTTATTGACAGTCCTGCACATGACAACTGTACTTAAAATTACTGGTGATACTAGAAAAGGACAGTCAATGCTTACGCTTGCACAATAGAAGAATACCTATTCTTTTAAGATGAAGAGACCACACTCACCGTCATCCAAATTCTTGCCTCTTCTCTCTCTTTTGTTGCTGGGTCTATCTTTGCTGCAAGTCCAAGGCCTATGTACATAACAAAATCCAAAATAATGTGTAATTGTCAAAAGTGTCTTCAAATGTCCAGAAAAGTGCTAAAGACAGACATGCCACTGTTTGACTTTAATTGTAACAAATTTTAAACCTTTTATGGTATAAGTGTTGAGAATTAGCCGAAATTTTGTAATCAATCATCAGAAATAATCAGATTGTCCCAACCCATCCTTCATCAATTATAATCATAATTATATGTATTTCAAAGATGCTTGCAGATCTCACACAAAGTCTGACATGTACAACACAGTGCTGCCCAGCTGAGAGAGGAGCCTAAACACCACAATACCAAATGCTGACATCCCACATTTATATATTGTGTCAAAAAGAGTTTGCCAGGATTTTTAACCGCACAGCCATGGGCCGAGCGCTGTTCTTGTCCTAAATGTTGTTTAATTTTTTTTTTTTTTCGTTTTGTCAATGACCAGACCCAAACTTCCTCTCTGCCAAATTTTGAATCACCCAACCTGTTATGTTCATTCGCCAAAAGCTGTTTAAACATTAATACATGGACAATGTTTTGGATATTGTTTTCTTTATTGTATGTAAAATATATTTTATTTTGGTTTTACCGAAGCATTGGATTTGAAGGGAATAACAAATATGCTAAAAAAGGTATTACCTCAGCCATGGAATGCACTATGTGGTAAAAAGATTGTGTTTACTTTGCAAGTTTATTTCGCCAGGAGTGACAGCTTTTTTAGTTTTCTGAGTATTTTTTGTATTTTTAGACAAGAGAAGTGGATGATTGTGCTGTGAAATTGAAGAGAGTTCAGAGATCGGAAGGAAAATTAAATATTTGCAAGCCAAGCAAAGAACGTGTCAGAACATGCAAGGATTACGTCATTGGTGGGGAAATAACCACCCTGCTAAAGTTAGCCACGGATAACGTAATTCTTGAATTATGTGACTTGTGTGACTACTTTGCTAGCCCTTTACTCATGGAAAAAACTATTAAATTTAAGATTTCACAAAGGCTATGAGTGATGGTGCAATAATACAGTTTGTGTTGATTAAGTGATGTGGTGTCTACAGTGATCAATGAATATTTGGAATCTGCACTGCGTTGCGACTGTAGTGCTACAAAAACAGTTAAATTTTAGAAGCGCAGTTATAAGATCTAAAAGATCTCCTTGTTTTCTAATATCTGTCAAAGCAGTGTTACTGAGGTGAAAGACACCTTTACAGGCAATTTATCAGCTTGTTATTTAGCGTTTAGCACAATTTGTAAGATTAATCAACTAAGCGCAGTGGAAGCTCTCTTAACAGACACTCATAAGCAGACAGCCCTACATATGACCGCCTTCACAAAATCCTGTTTGAACTCCCATACAAACTCTGTATTTATTCATTCCCACAAGCAGACATTCCTGTAAGCGACCATTCCCATAAGCGACCGCTCACACTTTGAGGGCTTGCGACCTAGACTTTTCCTTAAGTTTTAAGCTCCCCTAAGCTGACATCCGAAAGGAAATCCCATGTACATCGCAAAGTATTCAAGTTAGTACTGGAGTAAGAATCTGTATATCCCATTGTACGGCAGTTATCTTTATACAGTTATCACCATTATTAAAAACAAAAAAAATTGTTTAAAAGCAGGGTTCTTTATTACATTCCCAATGTTTAATGTTAGCTCGGCAAGCTCCCATAAGTGGCCATGTATACACCTTACAACTCAAGTGGCTACTTACGAGAACTATTCTCATAAGCGGCCAGTTCCAGTTACGGACACCTTTTTCGCAAAAAGAACTTCCACTCTATTTTATTAGGTGTGAGTGAAATATAAAGAGCGGCCAAGTCAAACCTAGCAAAGCATATGTAAGGCAAATAAATGTACTATATCTGCTGTTACACTGGTCTGCAGAAAAGGAAAAAACATCCATTTTAATGTTTTTAGTTGTCACCCAATAATTTTTCATCTTTATGTAATAATTGATTATGCATCAAGCATAATAGATTGCCACGTCGGTTACACTTTTTGATCAATTTTTAATAATAATCGATGATCTCTACTATCCTGGTGGATACAACTTGGTACATGCAGACTGTGTGAACTGGTCACTAATCACCCGAAAGGTTACATCCTTATAGGGAATCACATTTTCCTAAGCAGAATACACACGTACAAAACACAGAGTTATTACACTGTTCTATACCTCTCAGGGAGAAAGGAAGGGTTTCAGTTAACAAAAATCTTTACAAAAAGGAGTCCGAAGCATGACATAGGGATCTTAAATAATGTCAGTGCGTCCATTTTAGACATTAAGCAACCAGAATAATATGAATGTCCCTTTTATTGGAACGTTTTTCTCCTTGTTACTGTAGACTACAGGTAAGGTAAAGTCTGCATACGAGCCAAGTGGCCCATCAGGCCGGAGCTTAACCCGGTTTCTGTAGCATGAAGCGACTAAGAGCATTTCTACTCCCCCCTGGATGGGATGCTAGTCCATCGTAGGGTTACCCCCAGCATTACGTTCGCCGGTACCCATTTATACACCTGGGTGGAGAGAGGCACTGAGAGAGTAAAGTGTCTTGCCCAAGAACACAACGCAATGTCCCCGGCCAGAGCTCGAACCCGGACCGCTCGATCCGGAGACGAGCGCACTAACCATGAGGCCACCGCGCCTCCTCTGCAGACTACAGACTGGGTATAAAATATGGACCAAGGTAAAAACACTGCCTTGGGTACAAAATATGGTCTATCGTCTGCTTATTGGGTATAAAACACAGACAAAGGAAAAAAACACTGCTATTCCTGCCAGTCATTTGGCCAGATGCTGTAAGAAACCAGATTAAGATTACGATTTCACATTAACAATGTTGGGAGTAGTACTTTTGACTGATCTAATATTCAACCTTTTGCATTACAAATTCAGTTTTTGCCAAAGTAAAACAATATTATTTGTTTAGAGACTTGGTCCTCATTGTTTTACACTTTGTCTGCATACTGTAGTCTGTGTTTTATACCCAAATCCATAAGGCTTGGCCCGAGTTCTATACCCAAGTCTGTGTTTTAGACCAATTCCGTAGTCCAGGCTTTTACACCTCAGTCCATGTTTTATATCCAGTCTGCAGTCTGTATTTTATACTGACCAGTTATACATGTACTACAGACCTGATGACATCAACACAAAAACTGGGATGCAGTCAGCAGCTGTTCACCATTACATACATTAACAGTTTCAATATTTCTCATTCCCTCAGGTAATATTGTCTTTATTGAAAAATGATTGCATTGTTCTTAGAAAACTTCAACAACATGGTAAACATGTGAAGTTAATTAAAGTGAATCTTTCTCATCTCTACAATCCTTAAAATCGATATTTGAAAGAAATATACTTTGATGGTTAATGGTATGCCTTTTAATATACATTGTGTACCATGATTATATATTAGAATGACAACAACAAGTTAATCAATTGAATACCTTCTTTAGAATATGCCTTTGTTTTAGTCTCTCTCTCAACAACTTTAAATCTTTCCATTTGCTAAAAAAGTACAAAAATAAAACCAAATTATAAAAGATATAACCACTTCCTTGAAAGCTAATTCAAAAAAATTCCCCACTCAACATCATTAAACAACTTCCACAATGCACAAAGTTAATCCTCAGTAATGCAAAGCAATTTAAAATTATTATTAAAATGGCGCCTTCACTCTTGGACGCCATTTTGAAATAACTATGTACGAGATGTGTACCGTCTCAATGAGTTTTCTGTTATCCTGGAGAGTTCTTTTGTCCTTGATATCGTTGGACGCCATCCAAGTCTTAATCTGGTCTCGCAATCGCTGTGGAAGTACCGGAAAACTTTAAATTTCAAACTGGCGGCAAAACGAATCGAAACTGGACAGGATACTTGTAGGCAGAGTTTGTATGATACAACGACGGCAAAACAATAATAAAAGCTAAGTTTTACACAAACCTGTAGTTTCTTGATCTCCTTCTTAAGATCTGCCTCATATTTCTCTTTTTGATTTGCGTTTGTCGCATTGTGAACCTGAAAGAATACGTCACAATTTAGAACGGTACAAACTGTCCAAGGGTGAGCTCAACGTGCTCAGAATAGCATCGCGTTGGAACTTTTTGACTTGTAACTTTGCCAAATACCTTTTGCCAGATGTCTTCAAATGTTTCTACGCCTTCTTGAACTTTCTTTAGGCAACGGTCAATTTCACCTGACATTATACAAGTAGCATAAGAAAAGGAAGTTCGACACAGTATGCAAGCTAAAAAAACATCACATAAAAGCCATGCACTCGTCGTACCTTGAAGCTTCCGTTTATCCGCCATTACCTCGCTGCGTCGCTCTTAAGAAGCATAATTTCGTAGCTGGAAGAACTGCTAAGACATTCGGCGTTGAAATTCCGCAATAATGGAGAAAATGGACGGAAATTAATTCACGTACAGTAAGAAATATCGTCGCAAATGATGCTTTTCACCTCGCCATAAAAAATACTATGGGATGACTCTTAGAAAAGCGCATGAGCACACTATCGAGTTGTCATGCGCAATCGTGTGTTTTCCTGAGGTACAAATATTATATGGCCTAAATTTACAAACATCACGACATTTAGCAGTGAAAAGAGGTAACAAACAAAACAAAAGCATTCAGTTACTGTGCTTTAATAAACGTCGGATACTGGGAGGAAAATATTTTTCACAATCTTGAGTTCTTTTATGTTCGAGTCAAGCCTGAACTCGCCAACTTGTTCCCAGACCATTAACGTGCAGTTTGGTTGTGAGGACGCCTGACACTTTGTATGAATTCACTCGCGCCATCATGGTTGCGCCCGAGTTATGCAGTGCAAACCTCACTACATTTAAAGCAACCACCCTACTCCTTGATCATGTCATGAATCGAAGGACCTTACTTTGCCGTTGACATTCACGACAACTTGAAAGAACTGAAACTGCTACTAACGTTGATATCGTTGTCTCCTGTGGTCCCCCCCCCCCGGGGGGGAACTCCCAGGAAAATTGGGTGGGGGTGTGCGGCCCGCTTCCCAAAACCCTTACCCTATTTATGACCAAAATCTGCGATATTCCCTACCCTATTAATGACCTGACCAAAAATTCGAAATCCTATTGATGACCTGACTCTGAAATCAAAACCCTGTTTCAGACCTGCGTTATAATTAGTAAAGGGTTTTTGTTGATTTTCTTTTCGATAATAATGAAAAAGTGACTTCTTAAAAGCATACCCATATCAAGCCTAGAGTGCAAAAACCATACCTTATTTATGACCAAAATGGCCAAAATCGGCTAAAATCGATACCCTGTTTATGACCAAAACGGCTGAAAACCATACCCTTTGGGGCCGCACATACCTATATAGCCCAGATAAGGGAGTAACCCCCCCCCCCCCGGGCTCGTGGTTCCCTATCAGCCTTAGCTTTGCAACCTTACTACCCCGCCCTGAAGTAAAGCGTACGGCATGACTTTGTCATTGACATTTAAAACAAGTGTCAAGATTGGACATCCACTCGATCCCTTCGCTTTCCTCCAACCCTGGGGTGCTTGCCATTCAGTTAGCTCAAAAATTCGGAAATTTCAAATAAACAGTAACATCCCGGAAAATCAGCTCGGAAATTACGGACTATCTCCAGAGGAACTCCTCTTTTTATCTCTTTAGACTGGAACGTCAGAAATTTCTTTACCATTTGCTCGTCTCTTCAGTCTTTCCTCAAGAGAAAACAATAACTGAGTACCGCATTGTAAATTGTCAGGCCCATCTCTTTTGGCTTGTTCACTGATGTTAGAAAAAAACGTGACCTTAACGGTCATCGCACGGGATTCAAATAGTAAACACCTTCAATTTAAGACTCGACATTTGCGACAAGTTCTCGGCATTTCAACCCCTCCCTGTTTTCTTTTCTCTGTCGCGAAAGTGATCTTTTTCCATCTATGTATAAAAGAAAATGGGAAACATCCATGCATAGGCGACCTTCTCGCCTCTTTGGTCATGTTCTCACCCTGTATAAACGTTTTAAAGCACCCCAAATTGAAGCGACCCTGGGTTTCGACTGATCATGACGGAAAAAAATATTTCTAATATATATTTAAGTAGGGTTGTCTTGAAAAAAAAAAACGTACAAATGTCGGATAGGGCAAGGAAACGTTGCATTCCTCGAAATTAGGGTGCCTTAAGTTCAAGGGCAATGAAAGGGTCCTTTTAAAACCAAGTTTGTATTACACTTCACTTGTCTAAGAGACAACACATTCTGGTCCATCTCCCGATACTGCAAGAGTTGAAAACATCTACTCAAGACACAAGAACGGGGAAGTTTTGCAATGGTTTCTCTTCTTCCCGTTTTGTTTCTAACGAAGAAATCAAGTGAAACCACTTGATTTGCTGGCAGGTGAAGGTCCTGGCTTACGAAACAGAGACAGCATATTAGGTTAAATTTTTTTATTTCATAAATCCTAACTACGTTAACCTGGCTCAGAGTTTTACGTAAAAGTTAACGCGGAATCTAATTGTAAAGGCAATCCTCTAAAAGTCGTACATGCTATTAAGAGTTCTTTAACTCAATTCGTTTAAATTACAGTAGTCTATTAATCGAAAAAAAAAATTACTTCCTTGTTTCGTTCACTAGTGGCGCAACACGAAATGGCGCTAAATCGTTCCCAGACTTCTTCCCATCCCCTGGAGCGAGAAAAGAAGAGAAATCCTGGCAACGAGGTCAGAACAGGCGCTCCCCACTGGACCATATATAGACTTGAATGTCAGTTACATCCTCGAGGCACAAAACCAGATGTTTCATACGAACGACTACGTTTGCATAACGAAAAAAAAAACCAACCAAGTTGCACCTTTTATCTCGACAAAATCTTTTCCAGTTCGTCTACAGAGTTCACCGGTAGGGAACAAGTATAGTCCTTGCAGACGTATGCTGTGGCTTTGCCCTCCTTCCGTTCCAGCGTCTTGAAAACAGGCAGCTTAGAAGCGAGGAAACTATCTTGGTTGCCATCACATAGCATGAGCACTTTGTTTGGCATGTAGTGCGAATGAACACACTTTAGAAGATCCTTAGTGTCCGCTGAGTCCCGGTCACCAGCGATAATGATCTGAAAATGGAGGATTTCTGTTAGACAAACACAAATGTTTTTCAAGCTGTGACATGTACAGAGCTTGAACCGACGGGTATTAGCAGAGTAAAATTATGATGACTTCAAGGCAACCCGCATCACCATAGTCCACGTCCCGTTCTGGCCCACTTTCTGTCACGCAACTCACACGCACTTAGCTGGATACAAAAACACCCTTCTCTATCACCCAGGGTCTCCACCCTTCATAACGAGGAATCACGAGCGAAGATACTGGAAATCAGACTTTATTTCCGTTACCTTTCTAGCCTGCGTAGCAGGCGGTTTAGTTAGTTGGTTGGAGAAGATGACTGAAAAGAGCGTGATCCGTGAAAAAGTGGCCTGGAAGGAAAAATGGCTCATCGCCGTTGCTCAATCGCGCGTTCTATCCCAACTAAACCACCAGCTACGCTTGCTATTAACTTTCCCGGTCGTATGAACGACCCCTTTCCCAAAATACCGAAAAAAATCACCCAATCACTTCTTTGAACTCAGTTTCTTTGTTTGGTATCGCACTGAGATTTGTGAGAAGAGAAAACGAAAATTATTGATGACCCGATTTGGAATAATTCGTGTGAACTGCACATTTAGTGTCGCGAAATATCTCCCTTCAAATATAGACAGATGAGTTTCTTGCACAAAAAAAGTACCAACAGTAATCAAAATGTACACCGGAATGCTTTACCTGTTTTTTGGGATGAAGGTACATGATATAGTTTGAAACCAACTCGGGCAGTGCAAGAGGAAGCTTGGACAAAAGGGTTACGGAGGCCTTGATAATCTCCTCTGCCCGTGTGAAATATTCCTTCTGGTCAGTGTAGCTGGATAATCTTATTAAGTTACCGACGGATGACGAGTTAGCGCTAGGCTCCGCACCATCTTGAGCTACAAAAGAAACAACGCTTGTCAGTGTTCTACTGTTACCAAAGTCGAAAAACAACCTCGATCTCAGGCTCTCTCTACTTTGCCTGAGAAGGGAGGTAATTGGTAAAGGAGAGAGAACCTGGGATCGAGGCCGGTCTAGAAATATCTTCTTAAAAATTCTTGTTCAGATTGAAGAAAGCTCGGTTATAAAAGTTGAAACCTAGCAACATTGGTAAAATTAATGTAGACCTGATCTCGACAAAACCCAGGGCCGAATAAGAATATGAGGCTAAATAAAGTTTACTGGGACAGTAATGGGTTGTGATATGGACGAACTTGTAAACTGAGGCTCATACTTCCCAATATGGCTGGGATTCATTTTACATTTTGCGACGTTTGTCACAGTATTGATTGAGATAATACCTGAGGAAAACCCATGTAGCACAGCATATCAAGTCAACGACTATGTTTAACTTGCATTCAAAGTTAATTTTCCGACTTATTAATGAGGTTAACAATCGCAATGTTGCAATACTTTTTAACTCCAGTATACACAGCCTCCGTACCTATTTCCATTGTACAGAAAATATCTGGCTCTCGATAAGATGGATAAAATTCGTGTCCAATCTTACCAGTCAAATCAAACGTCGCTAAGAGGTCGTCACCGACAAAATCGATAAGAATTGGAGTAAAAATTTGTACTTGTGTTGTTGTTTAACTCGATTGCCTTTTTTTAATCGTTCAATACGATTTGTCATAAAATGACACTCGTTCGTCCAACTATGACAAGCAAACAAAACTCTCTCCTAACCTTCTTTCATCCTGACAAGAATGGAAGGATCATCAGGGGTCGCCATGAAGTACCCTGCCCCAGTACTGTCCCAAAACAGTTCATCTAGCTTGGCCTGTAGCTCCACGGCCCATCGTAACCACTGCTCGTCCAGGGATGCTTCATACAGGTCCAACAATCCGCGAATCATGAACACGTAGTCGTCAGCAAATCCGAAAATAGGTGCGTCGCTAAAAGGAAAAGAGAGAAAAAAGAAGAAAATTGAGGCTACTAAGCAGTAATCTCACGAGGTACTGTTTATTACGCTGTACAGGATGGATGAAACCCTCGTGCGTTACCATTCAAATGAAAGCTACTGAGCAGTACTGTCAAAAGGTATTGCTTATTATGCTGTACAAGATAAATGAATCCTAGCCTGCAAGCAGGCTCATCTTTGAGTCAAGCGCGCGAGCGGCGAAGAGCAAAGCGATGCGGCGGGAAGGAGTCTGGTGAAGAGGTGCCTCGCGGCTTCGCCGCTCGATTTCGAGCCCGCGGCTACGCCGCGCGCTCTTGCTCCAACGTGAGCCTGCTCGCAGGCTAAATGAAACCCTAGTGCGTGACCATTCAAATGAAAGTACTGTCACAAGGTACTGTTTATTATGCTTTGCAAGGTAGATGAAACCCTAGTGCGTGACCATCCAAGTGAAAGCTACTGAGCGGGACTATACAGTACGGTACGGTACTGAGAAATAAGGGTGAAAATATCATTTCAAAACAAACCAAGAAAGGGACATGAACAACTCCTACATTTTCTAGGCACTTACATCTGCATCACCTCGCCACTTTCCCCTCGGTAGCAACTGCGCAAGAGTTTTCCAGATTTCTCGTCAAACAAGTGTTTCCTCACAAACTCGGCTGCTTTAGCTGCTCTTTTCTCGTACACATCTTCACCAAGAACTTGAGCCGCCCGAGCCAAACCAGAAATCATTAGACCTGGAAAAACACGGGACAATTTCAATTTGACAGCAATCGAGTTACAGAGGAGTAAAAACCTGCTCCAGCTCCATCGTTTGGATTCTCTGTGATGAATCTAAAGCTGAACGCCAAATTTATTTTCTTGCACCAAAAAATAAAACAAATGTAGGTACTTTGGTCCTCTCCATGAGAATCAGTACAACAACAAATAACGCAATGAAAAGCGCGGGAAAATATACGTAAAAAAGTTCTAGTTGGTTGGGCTTTGCATCTGATCGGTTGAGAAGACAACAATTTCCTTTGATTGATTACTGCGCTGCACGTGATTTATGAATGCTTGCTTTGGTTTCGCATACGTGCTACACCTAGTTAGAGTGAACTTGTTGAGATTTCAACCAACCAGGAGCAAGATCAAAACCAACCAGTTGGCTTCGCTTACGCGCGTTTTCCCGCACTTGGCACCTGCTTAATGATTTTGCTTCGTCATCTGATTGGTTCATTCGCTAGTTATCATTTTGTATTTCGTTAGATCTACACATGACAGCAGCTCTGAATACATTCAAAAGTTAATAGAAGAGTTCCTACCGTTCCAAGCTGTGATCATCTTAGTATCCAAGTGAGGTGGTGGTCTGTTTCGTCGCTCTTCAAACAGGATTTCCCGAGCTCGAGCTAGCTGCTCCTTTGCTTCTGCTTCATCCACATCACTCAGTCGAGCTGTCTCTTGTAAGCTGCCTCGCACTATGAGGACATTCTTGCCTCGAAGTTCCCTGTGAGGGTCCTGCAAGAAAACAAAAGGACAGCAGATTACTGAAGTGCTACAGAAATTCCACGCTGCAACAAGGTTTTTACAACATTAGAATTTCAAACGACTTCTAGTTTGTCCAGAGTGTAATCAGTTTAGAACCTCGCCATGGATATCTATCCTCACTTCATAATGTGTTGCTACTGACTCGTCTCCACTCGTCTCCATACAACTTCATAAGGCGCGTGGCACGGGACGAGGTCGGAACGCAGGGTGAGATCGGTAGGAAAAAAGCCACCCCTTGCTGCTCCCCAACCTTGCCCCGTGCCGCGTGTTGTATGAAGACGACTGGGGACGAGTCAGGTGTTGCTATCATTTCCCGAATACTGTTCTCATTAGACACAAAAGTCAAATTAAAGTATGATTGTGGGTTCCCGTAAAATAAAGTTTCTCGAAATCAAATTTAAATACACACCACGGGTTGCTACTTCACATAGGGTTCACCCCATTGCACCGTTTCCCCTTGAACAGAATTGTCCAAGAAAAATTGCTGTCTATGTCTACGCCTACCACCATTGGTTCTTCACAGAAAGACATGCTAGCAGCGAAAAGATCGCGTGATGAGCCATAAGGGGGTCTGGGTAGGAGGAAGCTACATGTTTCCAACCGGTCTTACTGGTTTTACCTGATGAGCTTTGACATTGCCCTCATTCTCCACCCCATAATGCTTTAAGACCAGGTACAACACAGGGACGCTCTCGCCAGATTTCGTTGTGACTCGTTCTTCTTGCAGCAGCTTTCTAATCTCTTCCTCCTCCCACACGCAGAAGGCTCCCTCTTTCTTGTGAGTGTCTGTTTCGCTCGGCAAGGAATCGGCATCTTCAGCAGAAAAGAAACCACCAGCCTGAAAAAAAAAGGGGGAAAATGATTATCATAATAAATTTCTCTCTAAGAGTTTGTGTTTACAAACAAATCAGTCGTGCGTATGTGCGCATAAAACTCTCGCAGGACGCGCAAACACAGGGCCCATCGCGTCCTTAGGACGCGCGGATTTAAGTTTAACTCGAATGAAATAAAATACCAGAAGATGATATGAAAGAAAAAATACGCTACCAAATTGTACAAAAACAATCTTACCCTAAAAGGTCTTAACTTCAATCAAAGAAAAGGAAAGTGAGTGGTTGAAGACACTCATCAATAAATTTGAATAAACATACGAATGATTTAACATGGCCAAATTGGATCAGTACCAGACTTCCTCTCTTTCTCTATCCTGTGAGAGTTACAATGTGAAAGAGTTAAGATGAAAAATGGCGCCAAAAAGACTTATATTCTAAGACAGTCAATATATATGAGGATGCTTAAAATTGTGCAGGACCCCTAAAAGTTTGAAGCTGAGGGGCCCAGGACGCTTCCTTTGGAAAACTGGCCGAGTGCCAACACTGTTCTCTCAACATGCGAATTATGTGAAACATGACAGTCGCAGTTTCCTTTACCTTGTGGCTTAAATCACGCATAACATACAACAATATGTCTCGGGTAGTTTCTGCAAAGTTCTCGTTTTTGCTGGCCTGAAAAAAAGACCATGAATATTAATTAAGTCAAAAATGGCCTAGTTGTAATCAGGCACATTTGTGATATAGCATAGCCTGGGTTGACACTGGTCAAAAATTATTCTTCCCTACAACGTATCAGTCCCTTTAGTCCATGCATGTATGAGTTGATGCTTTGTTCATTCACCGATCAGCACGTGCTTTCAAGACTAGAACAAATGAACATTCAAAGGTCGTCACCTCCTCTGATAAAAATTCCCTTCTGGCCCAACACCCCTAGCAGGAGCGACTTTCACAATTTAGCCATTTTCGACGCCTGTTCCCAGTTGTTTTTAAAAGCGTGGCATTCCATCAAAGACAAGAACTTTATCGACGAACATAAAGATTCCCATGTTTATCATAACCTCAAGAAATTCTAGAATTTTTAATCATTTATTAACTTTTACTGACCATAATCATGTTTGATCAGTGTCAACTAAGGTACATGTAGAATCAAGTCTGGTCAAGCATTCCCCCTGACAATCATAAATTCAGTGACGAAAATTCATTTCTTTTCTTTTCAAACTTTACTTCACTCTTCAAGTGACCATATCAATATTCAAAATCACTCTCAGACCTATCAGACTCAATTCAAACTTGACTGTTGTTTTCCCTGCTAATAGAGCGACAATATTTTTTTCTTGTTTCTCTTCACCGCATAGCTGAAGGCCTCCCAGGGTGAGGGGGAGGGGGTAGCACGTCAACAGTTCCCTTAATCCCTTGAAAACCCTTGTTCCCTTTTAATAAATTCCATAGTTCCCTAAATTTTTCATCAAAGTTTCCTTTGACCTCATATTAATCTAACAATGTATCTCTTGTCCCTTGAAATCAATGATCATGTTTTCCTGTTCCCCAAAACCCCAGGGAAGTCTTCATAACTTTTCATAAGCCCTCATGCACTGCTTCTTTTTTTTGTTTGTTTGTTTTTTTTTATTTCATCAAGAAAGGGCTTACTGACTGAGTTTTTCTTACCTGGTACCCATCAGCATACAGGGCAGCCAGTTGTGCCTGATCATACAACATCTTCTCAAAATGAGGTACATGCCAGAAACGATCCGTTGAATACCTGTGAAATCCCTAACAAACATATGAATCAATTGTCTCTATTGTGTAAAAACCTATATCATGAAATACAGTCAAGCTTCCTTAATAAAGTAACAAGTGCTTGTCTTTCTGTCCACCCCATGCTGATGCAGGTTTGATTTCTAAACATCTTCCAGAATTTAACCTTAAAATCCATCTTGATTTCTTCCAACCATTAAAATTCCAATTTTATAAATAGGAAAATGACTGACTGAGCTTTTGTTTGGGCCAGAATAAAGTGGCTGCAATAACAAGGTGGCCATAAGGTGGGGTTCCACTGTAATCCTAAAATTAATAAATATTAAGTATTTTATTTTGAGTTGCCTCAAAATAAAATTGCTTTCCAGATTATGACCTGATTTGGTTTATCACCCTGGAAAAGGGAAAATGAGCTTATTGAAATGTTCAAAATGGGGCATATTTAAAAGGGAGTAATTTTTCAATGCTAACCTGTCCAACATGATCATGTATTCCACCTTTCTCCATGAATTCCAGCGTCTTTACCACCATACCAAGTGCTTTCTTACCATCTTCAGTATCAGACTTATAAGAATAGTACCGCAACAGAAAGTTAAAATTTGCTGCAAAGGAAATGAAATTTTAGGTCACTCATTTGTAAGCTAGGGTCAAGGGCAGTGGCTTTACGTCGGCAAATTGGCCTCCTATTTGTCAATGGGTCCTTGACTACCGGACAGCTCGTGAACTCTCACAGTTCCACCTTCACCCAGGAGTAATGGTTCTGGTGATCTGTTAGCTGGAACCCGTTACTTGTCGAAATTCTGGGGGGAAGGGATGTTAGGAGAGACTAGCATGCCACCCAGGGGGAGTAGGAGCAACAAATGCGCTGCTTGTCATTTCATGCTACAAACAACCATGTAACACCAGACTATGCTCTGACAATGTGAGAAAATTTGGCCTTGGAGACTGCTTAAAAAATAAGGTTAAATAATGTTTTATTCACACGTCTCACTCACTTGCTTGTGGGAATTTTGGTGCTCCACCATATCCACCATACTCCTCATCAAAACTTGTACTCATGTCACTTAACAGTTTGTCAATACACTCAGTACTAGGCATGTCTCCTGTCTCGCTTGCCTTGTGCATTTCTCCTGTGTGTTGCTGGATGGCATTTAAAATTATATTTGCCTGCTGAGTCAGTTTGTCTCTGTTTTCTTGCCACTGAAAAC
Source organism: Orbicella faveolata (assembly GCF_042242905.1). Lineage (NCBI taxonomy): Eukaryota > Metazoa > Cnidaria > Anthozoa > Scleractinia > Merulinidae > Orbicella > Orbicella faveolata. Next base: position 16,282,564 of record NW_028301547.1, on the reverse strand, counting down.
ACAGGAAAAATACAACCAATAAGGCTCAGATAGGAGCAGAATGAATCAAATTAGAATGTTCTGGGGAAAAATATGTTTGTTTACATTTAAAGGAGGTCTGCTGGTCTCATGGGTAGTGTGCTCGACTCCGGATCAACGGGCCCGGGCTTAAGCCCTGGCTGGGGACACTGTGTTGTGTTCTTGGGCAAGACACTTTACTCTCACAGTGCCTCTATTCACCTACGTGTACAAATGAGTACTGGCGAATTAATGCTGGGGATAACCCTACCATGGACTAACATCCGATCCAGGGGGGAGTAGAAATACTCCTAGTCACTTCATGCTACTGAAACTGGGATAAGCTCCAGCCTGATGGGCCCCTCAGCTCATATGCAGACTCAAACTTTTACACTAAAGTGATTAGGATATAGCTAACTATGGCATATTAACATTACAAAAAAACTTCCCTATAGCTTCTGAAGAAAAGCCAAAAGGCCTGCTTCAAGCAAAGTAACTAGTATAATTTGTTCATGAGCAAACTGACAGTAATGAAAAGAATTTAACTATCTCGTTTATTCAAGTGTGCTAGAAAGCAATACTTTCTTTGAAATCAGGACTTTGAAATCAGGAAGGAAATAGGAAATTAGACCTCTGGGAGTACAAACAGAATCTTTGACTCTGGTGGGATTTTAACCCACAATCTCCAAATAAGATCAGCATTGTTATAACTGCTACTAGTGAACTTGGCACAATCTAGAATGTCAGTCAAGTTAGTCAAGTTGTTACAACTCAGCTTAAAGCCAATGCAATCAAAACAATATTTTAATTAATTTGATAATTTTAGTTGAAAAATTTGTGACCACCAAAATGACTGGCATTATCTTAGATAAATACTTGTGAGCCAAACCTGCTTAGAAATATGGTTGAGAATAGTTCTGAATCCTGGTCGACCGCCAACCTGATCCTCAGGCGGAAAGTATGTGGCACCCACAAAGGGTTTCAAGTCGGGTGTTAGCCACACACTCATAGGCCAGCCACCTCCCCCTGTCATAGCCTGTCAGAACATCAAGCAACAACAATAGTGCTTTATACAATATTATTGTAGTTTTAATTGCACATTATCAGTAGCCTGTGAACAGGCTCTCTAGTTGAGGATGGGGCAAAGAGAAAGCAGGAAGAAAGAGGAGAAAAGAGAAAGGAAGGGCCCCAGCCCCCACCGTATTCCCCACCTCGGCCACTTCATTCTCACCCAGTTCCTTCTCAGCCCTTGCAGCTGCAGTCAGACCCTTACAACCAGAGCCTGTTCACAGGCTGATTATAAGTGGGTGGATGCTTGTGTTGTACATAACCATTTATTTACAAAGTTTTGCTGTCACCATAGAAGACATCACAGTGAGTGAACACCACAAGTAGACATAATTGACTGGAGGAACTTGTCATTAGGGAGGCCTTGGCAAAACAAAACTAACTTCTGCCCCCCACCCCTCCACCCCTTCTACCCTGCCCTTTTACGTTTTGTCTACTCATACATTTTGACTTCTCCATGTACAAAGACCCAGAAACGGGTTTCCCTACCCAGGGCTGGACATTAGCACTCACCTGCTCACCCAGGCGAGTGTCTTAAGTGTTGGGCAAACACAAGTCATTGATCGCTCGCCCGTTTGGCAAGTACGATTTTGTCACCAAGAAATTAATTAAATTGCAAAATAAACACTGTTTTTTACATTCCATTTTGCCGAGAAAATCTTTAAACATAAACTTACCATTTCTATTTTACAAAGTTTTATATTCCAAACTGTCTAATAAATTGGCGCCGAAAGGCAACATAGACAAATATGGCTTCCTCCTAGAAATAATTACATAATGCATGTACTTAAACAAAGTGATTCTGCTGGTCACTATCGAGCCATCGGTGATCAGGTAAACATGGCACCCAAGGAGAACAGACACATTTACTCACAAACTGCAGGGATCGGACGAAAATTCATCAAATAAAAAACTACTAATATAAAGAACCTCCAATGTGTTTTCTTAGGGTTTAAAGCTAGTCAAATGTTTCATTGAAGTAATAATCCTCGGTCTGCCACGTGCTCGACGTTACAAGCGAATTGTTTTCCTGTTTTCCCAGCACTCTGATCAATGCATGTTCTCCCAGGAAGTTTAAAAGCAGAGTAAACTGATCGCAGCCAAAATGTGGAAATATATTTCTGAAGTTCTAAAGTTGTTGATGAGAAAAAGAACAAAAAAGCCCGAAGAGCTGCCTGTGATACGAGAGAATACGAGGGGAAGGGGTAAACTTTTGGGCGAGTGAAAACTGGTCTGGGCGAGTGCATTTTGAGGATCACTCGCCCGAATGGTGAGTACTGTCAAAATTAAGTGTCCAACCCTGATACTCTTAAAATCTTGTGAACAACTGAAACATCTGTAGCCACAGGCTCCAGTCTCAAGCTACATTTAAACTCATTGCTATCCTCTCTCCCTCTTCAGAGCCAGACAGTCCAATTTTGGCAAGAACACTGTCCTCTTCAGAATCCTCTCTCCTAAGTAGTTTTCACTATCTCTTAGTACATGATCCTCTTCATCCTCCTCCCTTGTACAACAACAAATCCCTTTATGAGGACACACATTTGTGTGCACCCCTCTTTCCGGGCATAAAGATCTCAACTAGTGACCATTTACAACAGCAATCTCCCCTCAAGAACCTGAATCCAAACATCTTCACTACAGATAACCAACAAAACCACCATGCATTATTTTTGAGTTTGCAAGACATGTTTTGACAGAAATGTCTGCCATAATATCAGTTTAATACAAAATTTTGTTGAAATATTATTTGAATAATATTACATGTAACTTGAATACAGATATGTCACAACAAGTCCAAACATGGCTTGTAAACTTAAAAACATTGTTCTTTATAGTCTTAAAGTGCTACCTGTATGTATGTCATATAGACTTTGTCCACATCAGGCCTTTCTTCTCGGTCCACTTTTACAGAAACAAATTTTTCATTGAGGATTTGTGCAATCTCTTCACTTTCAAAGGATTCTCTCTCCATCACATGGCACCAATGGCAAGTGGAGTAACCCACTGGAAAAGAAAAGGATAAATTTACACATAAGGGAAAGAACTTGAGCTTTAAATCATTTTGGCGCTTAAGGCAGTAGGGTTCTGAAATCTATAGCTAATACTTTGGACTCAAGATGAATAGCTCTGGATTGTGTTCTTGGGCAAAATACGTCGATCTTCTTTCTACCCAAAATATAAATCAATCTTTACAACCCTTCCACTTGAAGCCCTTGCATTAGTAAACACAAACCAGAACAGACAAGATCATTATTTCTAGTGAAATTGTTTGCACTGTACTTGCCCATTGACATGTTTTTCTTTACATGATAAATAATTTCTACGTAGTTTTGTTTTGAACATATTAAATAGTTCTTGATTAACTGTTAGTCGAGCCTCCAGTAAGTGGAATACATTTGGGAACAGAATTAATTAATTAATTAATTAATCAATTAATTAATTGGTTAATTAAGGAAGGTTTTTTATGTTGTGTTGAATATAGCTGGAACAAAGGTTAAGTGCGTCCACATATATTAATATGAGGTGTTCGTCAACACCTTTGTGTAAGTGTCTGTTAGTTGAGTTACCATATAATATCTAAATCCTGTACGTAATGATTAACATAACAGGATCAAATTTATAAAATTTTGGAACCTGATTAAAAATATCTATTTTTAAAATAAACTAGAAAAATAACAACATGTACTGCTTTCCCATAAATAAATTTCTTATTATAAATAAGGCACATTATCTTCAGAATTCTGAACGTTGTCGCTCATTGTGTTCAATAGACTGCTTTCATATTTTAGATCACGCCACTACCAGCTTTCAACTCAAGATAAAGGAGGCTATTCATATTCAAAAAGAACTACCTTCCTTCAATCAGCAATTACACCATGTAAATCTAAAATTATCCTTTTAACTTACACCTTTTCACGTTCTGTTGTTACTATTTGTCTTAATTAGCATTTTTGCCTACTTATTATTCAACTTGCTTTGTAATCATTCATTCAACTGAAGATGACAGAAGCTCTGTCGAAACATGTCTTGCAAACTTAAAAAATTGGTCGTTTTCCTTAAAATCTTTAAATAGTAAATTGTGTGATATCTAGGCAAGTTTTCAAAAGCATATTGAAAATTGGATCTACAGTGTAAAAGACACAGGAATGAAGTTGGTTCCACACTCCTATACTGGAACCCGCCGCAATGGCTCATGGAGTAAGGTCTAGGGGTTGCCCAACAACTACTTCTATAGGTTAGTTAGAAGGTGTCACTGGCCTACCGAAAGATAAGTACTATATCTGTAATCATGGAGCAGTGTTTAAGGGCTTGAAAAAATGCTGTCCAGTCATCTGGGACAAGTAATTTTTCATTCTCACTTGCCCAATGGGCAAGGGCCAAGGCAAGTCATCAACCAACTAAATAAAAAAGTAAACTGAGACTTGCTCAAGGCAAGCAAAATTTGAGAGCTGCTTATGCAAAAGGCAAGTTGGAATTCAAGCTTTTTTTTGAGTCCTGAGTGTAGGGTGGGAATGGGAGAAAGTCATTGTGTGCCAGTATAGACACTACTTAAAATCTGTTTTATTATAGCACTTGCTCACCAGATAAGAAAATAGGTTTGTTTTCTTCTTTGGCCTTTTCAAATGCTTCATCTCCCCAAGGAAACCTGGCAAATTAAGCCACATGATATCAATAACATAACTCAGTTCCTCGCCCCAGGTGGGAGATTGGGCCAGAGATCAGTTACCTAAGTTCATCTATCCCTTTTCTTGGCAACAGACATAGCTGCAGCCCATGATGTTAAATGCGTCTCATTACGCTCTCTTTCTTCAGTTTATCTCGATATCAATAAAGTATAAATTAGAAAATAATTTTATCTTTATACTGTCCAGTTTTCAATTTCTGGTTGGGGATTAACACAGCTGGGAGCTAATAAACCAAATGGACTAAATTTGGCTGCAATGCACACCAGTGAACCTAAAGGGATTGACTGTGGAGAACTAACAAGGTCCAGGAACAAGGAAAGAAAAAAACAAAACCAAAATACTGCTTTTCTTATCACCAGAAACTGAAAACCAAATGCTGAAGGAGGTAGAAACAGAAAACTGCAACAGATATCTCACAACTGAAAAATCGATTAAAATATAAATATTGTACCTATAACAAAATTCTTGAGGGAGTAATCACGCTCGTAATTTCAAATTAGCCTGGTGCTTCGCGCTCAACCAATTTTGAAAGAACTTGCGTGATAGCCCCCTGAATTGCACTCCACTCTGTCCTGTTACCATTACTAACCAAACCCCAATGCCCCCCCTCATTTAGTCTGATTACATACACCACAATGTTTTGAGTTTGAATTTTTTTCCATGTTTCCATCTTTGATGACAACTTTGAGAGAAAGAATTCAATTACGTTTTCTTGTAGCTTGTTATTTGTTGGGGCAGAATAATTCTTTTGACAGAGATGAATACAAATAAGGGTGGCATGAGATACACAAATCAACCAATGACAACGCCTGTAATCATTAAACGTGCAAATAAAACTCTATAAAGATTATGACAACAACAAAAAATTTACATCAAAATTCTAAGGCTACAAATTTTGCCTGCACTGTTAGCAATCCAAAATCCGGAAGAAATTAAATAATTCCTAAAACACCACATGTAGTTATCTATTTAACACTAACCAATCTACTGGGTTGTGCTTGTGTTGCAGAAGGTAGGGGGATTTCGAATGCTGCAGACGGTTCGTATGTTTGGGTTTCACATCTTCTCCGTCTCCACTAGCCGATGCCATTGTCCGAAGGATAGGCCAAGAGTATCTATAGAAATTGCTGGAAAGGCCTGTTGTTGTCGCAGCGTTCGCCCCGTATCTCAAGAACACCGATCTCGAAAAGCAGCGAGCAAAGTTCGTAAAGGGAAACATATGAGGAACGCTCACCTTTCCAAGGGAGTGGGACAGAGGAAGACTGAGCAGAGTCGCTTTTACGGTAAATACGTGGTGTAACGATATTGTAGTGTTGTCCACATTATGGCTCACTGTCAAATTTATGGCGATAATTAGTGAAAACACACGATTAATCATGAATTACTATTAACCGGCTTTCGAACAACCAGCCCCTAAAGTTTGCTAGTATCGACTCAATTAAAACCCCGCCCCAAAACACACAACTGTGGCTTAGCCCCTAGCTCCTCGGGCCTTGCCTACGAGTAGCCATCCCCCGAGGAAAACCGGGTGGGTGGGTGCCGCTACACGTAGGCTACTCTTGTCAAACAAATTCTTTCCCTGAATTTCAGCCGTTTAATTACGACTCGATTGCATATTTCTTCCTATAAGTAATTCTCAAGATACCCCAATTTCATAGTAACTGAGAAAGCTGAGACATTGAATCAACTTGACGATTGCAAAGAGACAGAGAGTCTCGTTTGCAGTTCAAAAGTCCAATTCTTTATTTCAGATAAAACTTTTACGGTATGTTTTGTCGCTTGGCTCTGTATGAAATAAATAAATATAAAATGATTATTTATAAAATAAATATAAAATGAATATAATGTATAGTTCAAGGGCATTTTAAGCTCGCAACAAAAGTCTGAGCAAGAAAGCTATTATAATTTGAATCCAAAATTTGGACCCTGTCCCAAAAATATTTCTATTACGTGTCTCTCCGTTAATTGACCTTAATTATTTTTGAAATAGATTAAAATAAAAAATTATATAAACTTCCGCAAAGGCGAGTAATCCAATAAATGAACATCGAAAAGCATCCAGATCTTTTAGTTTTTGATCAGTTAATAAGAATTTAAACTGTTATTATTGAGAGAGAGAAATGAAATTCGAATATAAAAGATAGCCGTAGGCGAGGAGCGGAAGAAAAAACACAGTGTTAAATTAGAAGTGGCATTCCATTAACACTACCACGTCACGAACAATAGCCACATTAAATAATAATGAATTGTTTTTGAGCAAGCAAGTCTCCAGAAAGGCAAAAAGTAGCAGTGAAACAAAAACAAAAATCGCGAAGTGTTAATTAACATGTGCCATGGCCGAAGCTAAGAGAAAGCTGGCTAATGCGAAGAAAAGGCAGGCCGGAAAAACTGACAACTCGGAAGTTTTAGACAGCAGTGGTACGGAAGCAAAAAGGTTAGCCTCCACAGTATACGTCAGCAAATCATATTAGTCTTTATGTTTCCTGATTGTGCGTTAAAATTACTGCTTTACAAGCGCTGATCTGACGGTCCTGTAGGCTGTTTTCAGCGTTGTAAGTGAAGTACGACCTTAGCTGAAAAGTGAAAAATTTAAAAGGATCCGCGACGATTTTATTAAGATTCTTTCACTCAATTAATTTGTTAGGAAAGCTTTTAACGAAGAACTCTCTTAATATCCAAATTAAGATGCATATAACCGAGAAGGGTTGTTTCCGAACACGATTTGACATGTCAGGCGAAGAAGCTTGGAAGTAAAACTGAAAAAAAAAAACCAACTTAAAATCCAGAATATACAGAATTTGCAACATTTTAATTTCATAAGTCAAAGAAATTCCATGGTAGTTATGTTATTTTTTAAGGAAATATACTATTTCTTTGAAAGGTACGTAAACGGAATTCATAAATAAGTAATGAGTTAATTTATGATGATATGCATTGGTAAAACTCAACAATAGAAAGTTTTTTTAATACAATCCTCCGCCAGACCGCAACTGACAACTGACATGTAATGTTACACTGAAGGTGTGCAACAATACCTGATGTTTTGTTCTTTTTAGCACGAAATTTGGTTCTCTTCGGACGCTGGCCGGATTGAGTTTATATACTCTCAAACTCTCCAAGAACTTTTAAGTATGTTTAGTCCTTCTAGATCTAAGATTTGTGTCAGTTTACGTAAATTAGGGGAATGTGCTTCATCACACTTCCGTTAGAGTAGTGCTGATAGTATCAAAACATCATTCAAAATTAAAGAGGGTACGAAATAGGTTTTTTCTTCAGTATTTAGAGATCTTTAATAGTACAGACTTCACCAAGTTAGCATACTGAAATATTGTTCATGAAAACAACGTGAAACGGGAGAAGATTTAACATGATCTGTTTTGCGTCGATCAAGTCGAGCAAACAGAGAGTAAAAAAAGCTTTTTATTTCATGCGCCAAGATATCTCAACTCGATATTGCATTGCAAGTTTTGTCTCCGTTCAAACAGCAAGCTATCAATATATTTTCACATCGTTCTTTGATCTAATTCAAATTTCGGTCGAGTTTACTTATCGATCAAAAAGCGTCGCGGTTGCCATGGAGATGCCAAACGCTGGCACCTGCACATTTACATAGCCAAAAGACGCATCGTAATAATTTACTCTTGTCATTTAGCAGTCTTCGTGAAAGGGTCAGTTTTGACAAGAAGTAATTCACTCGTGTCTCATCTTAGACCAAAGTGGGCTACTCTCAAGTGTGTTTTTTGCACTGATGAAGACTAAAACCGCATGAAGCTCCCGTGGCATGGCAAATCCTCCTTGGAACAAAGGACCCGTTCAGTCGACTTCAACGTCGATTTCTTATGCACGGAAAAGGTATTTGTTTATGTGGCTTTTTGTGTAGGTACTAATACCGTTCGCGCGCACTTCTTCTGTTTTATTCTTTCTTTGTTTACCGCGAACGAAGTCTGCATCAGTAAAAGAAACAGTGAACTTATAAACAGTTTCAGTTTTTGCTGGCCTTCAGCGGCCTAAGGCCGGAATGATCTCGAATTAAGATATTATTCAATTTGGCGGGGAAGGATTTTAACTGAATAATATCTTTCATTGAATGTAAGTAAAGGAAACCCATAAAATTAAATTGGTAATGTTGACTTAGGTGAAATGAAAAATATCCCTTCTTGATAAATTGAGATGAGAAAACATTATTTTTATCGAAGTTTAATCCTTAAAATAGATTTCCTAACTTTCTGCTGTATAATTTGCGTGAATTTTGTCAAATCGGATTAAAATTCACCACACACCGATTTCAGATGTTTCATAGTAAACGTTTTTCTAATTCCTCTCCAAAGAAAACTTGGAAAAACATCGTTGAAAAAAATACCGCACGTATCAAATTTTCGATTGTAGCTGATTTCATTATTCCCGAAATAGCTTGATCTTCAACGGAGCAACAGAACCTTGAAGCGAATCAAAGAGGTGATAAAACACGCCAAAAGAATTGGATTTTTTTTAGCAAAAACACTCTACCTATTAAATCTTAGACGTAAACTGTCTCAGACAATGTCAGAAAGTCTTCATTAAAGACACGGATGATGGCTTCCTTGACTGACCGGTAATTCAGTGCAACTTTAATGAGTAAGTTTTTAAATTTTGTAGACACTGCCTTGTATCTCACTAATGGCATGGGTATAATAATATTTCTAAATGGAAGAAGTTTTGATGAAAGCTTGACGAATTGAAGAAATGCAATCTATTTGTTGATAAATGGAGTCATCGGAATATAATTTTCAAAGCCAAAAGCGGAAGAAGATCCCAGCAAAGTTGAAGAGCGTCCTTCTGATCTCAAATATTAGGTTAGCCGTTAGCCTGTTGACCAATTACGGAAGACCTCTGCATAGAATTGAAGCGACAGAACAATGCAACGCTACAGTGATTGACTGAAGACATTGAAAGGACCGTGAAAGCTGACGACCATATGATATTCAGTGTAATAATTGAATGTAGATATACGTTGCTTTACGTTGTAGTTAAAGGCAAGTAGAAATCACGTTCGCTTGAGATGTATAGAGAAAAATTCCATTTCACCAGATAGACTTCTTCACATTTTCTTTGTGAGAAAAAGACCCAGTTTATTCTTTCAGCTGCTTTTAGAGTACCTTAGATGCGAGAATTTAGAACTCTTTTGAAAATCTTTTCGATTATTCTTTTAAACGAAAAACAAATTATTCCGTTGAGTGTCGATGACAGAGAGATATTGTTAGTAACAATGGCTGATCGGCTATTAGGCAGGTAGTTGAATTCAAGCCACAAAATGTTTAGAGAGAAGCAACGATATATCGCAGGCTGCCTCATCCTGACGGAAACAAAACATATTTTCCTTGTAGAGGATTAACGGCGTTTTCAATTGTTGTAATTAGAAAATTATATAGTTACTGTCATAAACTGGTTGCAGTGTTGGACTGAGGTAAGTGCAAGCTTTCACAATGAATGCTCCAAAACTGAACGAACTGTTTGTTGACGAAATTGTCTCAAAAATTCCATAAATTACAACTAAAATTCCTGAACGAATATTATCCTGGATAATTTCCAGGTACAACTACCGCAGGGAAGCAGTTACGAATCCTCAACGAACATATGAACATTTCTGAGTGACATATAATGCATTCTGCCCGAAATAGAACTTATAAGAGTCATCAATGTTCCGTTACACAGCGGTACGGAGTTGGTGAATGGTTGCCGGATGGGAACTTGAATCGATTTCACAGGGGCGCATGATTTTAATACCTTATTTTAAAAGAAGGATATAAACGTGGGCTTTTAGTCATATAAACTGAGAGCGTTCCAACTATTCTTCTGAAACTAGAGGATTCCGCTGTCATACTCAAACAAAGATTTGGAATTGGCCGCTCCTCGTTGTAATATTCCTGATGTTTTTTACCGTGTCTAAATAAAGTTGTCTCCATAGCACAGCGCTGCCTTAAGAGTTCAGTCCGACGCAAGAGTTCCGTTAAGAAGTATTGTACTGTACACAAAACAAAGCTATTATCGAGAATCTATGCAAGACATACAAAATGAAAGTCGAGTCTTCTGCAATACTATTCTTCACATGATAACCAAAAGACTACATAATGCATGCCAATCAACTGGTATATATTTTACCACAAACTATTAATTAATTAATATAAGTCTCTAAACGCATCGCAGAAATGTTCAATTTTTTCTGAATATTCGAAATAACGGACTAGGCTCAAAAGAAGAGAAGGTGATCAAGTCAAACATTTAAGAAGGGCTTTTTGAGGGACTTTAACGTTAGAGCACAAAGAGCAGGAACCTTGACTGAGACGAAAACTTTTTTTGATATACTATTTTATAAATTCAGGGCTGGAAAAGGCTTAGTTTCGCGGTTTCCTCTAAATCCAGCTGTAGTGTACGCAGAATGCCACTTTTCAACTTCTGATTGGATTTTTTGCAATTGATACAAAGCTTACGTCCAGCAAACGCTCGAGAAAGGAAAACAATGATTAAATGAAAATGCCAATAAAGATGTTTGATAGAAAAGAAAACTAGAAAATGACACTGAGTAGGGGAAAATGAGTGTTAATCTACTGAGAGGCCAAAAACAAAATACTGTTAAAGCTAATTGTACGCCGAGGGATGTATTTACAATGTTTCGCCGACAAAGGGCTTGAAGCTTCAGCTCCTACTGTGACAGCGATTCAGTTGATACAATCTACCCTTACACTGAATTCATAGGCTGAATATTTACCAGTAGAAGTGTTTTCAACCGACGTACCTTTTTTTAAATTTCTGGCTGGTTATGTTTCGTTTAAACTTCATAAGAGTTCACTGAAGATCTTATTTCAAAAATCGAAGGAAGATTTCACACATTTAGGGCTTCACAAACGAGGAGCCACCGTATGGCTATGTCGTGGATAGCACTTTATTATTATTCATCAGTAATAACAAAAAAAAATAGCAGACTTATACTCAGTTATACAGCGCCTCAATCTTAGATTACAAAGATCAACCTAGATTAAATAAACTAATTACACGAGGAAAACAAAAAACACTAACAAGAAGGTAAAAGAATATGTAAAATGGAATCAAAAAACTAACTACTGACTAATATAAACCGCCATCAAAGATGTTTTTGAAAAGATAAGTTCTTTTAAGTTTGACTTAAAAAGAAGTAACCGTATTTGAGGAAGGCTTTTCCACAGTTTCGGGGCACAGACAGAAAAAGCTCGATCCACGTATGTCTTTCCGTTAGTCTTGGGAGTTTATAAAAGAGTTCAGTACAATTTTAGTGCAGTGAAAGCCCGTTACTACGGTCACTAACGGGCCATGACTAAAATTTGACCGTATTAACGGGGTCACGGCCCTATTAACGAGGTAGGGTCAAATCTCTCGACTGGTCTAAACTGAGTGACATTAACGAATACATATCATCAAAATTGCACTTCTAAACAATTGTTTTTTTTAACAAACATCGGAATGAAGGTAGATACGTACAATATTAACAGGGAAAAGATGAACATAATTGGCTTGAGTGGCCGCACTAACGGGGTAAAATTATAAACGTTTATACAGGTTGGGATTTCAGAATGTGGCCGTTTCTGTATTAACGGGGTAGCCGGTTGGGCTTTCTTATAAGAAAATGTGTGGGCATTTCGCCGGGACAGAAAAAAAGGGGCCGTAATAACGAGGTGACTGCAAGGCGGGCTCCACTGTAGAAAAAAAAAAAACGTTCGGAAACATATTTTTTGTCTTGATAAAAATACCGCGAGTTTGTGGCGAGAAAATTATTTGCTGAAGGTGGAGAAATATTAAAAAAAGTCACTTCAAGAAGACGTCTAGATTATCCTCAAACAGCCTTTAATACTCCCATGAATCCTCGCCGAAATCTGTTCGGCTCGTTCATGGAACCTATGCCTCTAACTTTTAAGTGCTAGATCATGCAGCTCATAAGCTATTTCAAATTTCAAATTTGGCTAATAACTTTGGGTTAGACTCAAGTTGCCTCGCCCTCCACCCCCCCCCCCCCCCACTACCTTCCCCCCTTCCCCCACCCCTAACGTAGGTTTGGGGTTGGCCAAACCAAGAGACCAAAAAAATTTGTTCTGACGCTGTAGGAAATTTACTCCACGTGGCATTGTTTTTCGAATATCTCAAAAGATCTTGTTATTCGTACAAACCATCATGAATTTTGAACTACTAATTATGTCGGACATGAATAAGTTATGTGAAATTCAACTCTGCTGGCAGGTGCAACCATCTGTTTACGAAAAGGAAAGTTGCAAAGAGGCACACATGTGATAAAATTATAAACTACGAATGGATGATCGTGATCTTTAAATTCTTTGAATAAACGCGTTAGTAAAACGCTATATTTTACTAAGTGTTTTAGAGTTCAAGTTAGTTCAAGATTTTTTACCGCCAAACAAATCATGGTATCGAGGGCAACCGACGATAGGAGCCAATCAGAAAAGGCGTTTTATTGCAAACAAACATGGCTGCGGGTTGGTCGTGTCATCATACTGAAGGGCTTTTAGGCCACTTTACACCGTAAATGTTACAGTTATGCCTTACAAAGAGTCACGAAAAGTCATTTAACCACAGAGTTACGATGGATATGAGGTATCTTTTATTTTCTTGGAGTTATTTACTCGAAATTTCACACATAAACGCACCGATCGAGTTTGGTAGTATCAAATTGAGCTTAAGCTTGTGCTTGTAAGTTAATTTGCAATTGAAAGTCACTTTCATTAGAAAGCTTTTAATGGTTTTCATTTTTACGGCCAGCTTCAACGGAAAATAAAGTTAATTTACGTTACTTTTTAGCTATGTAATTATATAACCTGGGTTTTTAACTTGTGCTCTTGCTAAGAGGTACTGGTTAAATTTAATTTTATAAGTCTCATAAAGTTCTATTTATATATCCGATTAACTTGGACTTAATCAAGCTTACGGTGAAAACTTTTAAATGTAAGCTTAAACTTAATTAAAACTGAAGCCCCCTTTTTGGTGAAAATCTACAAGCTTAATATATCCCTGAGTCTTTTCTGACCTACTTCTGGCAAGTATTTAAATTTTATATTCTACCTCAAAGTAAATTTAAATTGACCCCATCATCTAAGTCCCTTCACCCCTCGCAGGTGTTTATCGATTTGATAACTTTTCCTTCCTCAGGGTAAGGTATTTGCCATAACAGGTCAGTCTGGGGCTGGGGCATTGTCAAAAGAAATTTTATCTTTCAGTTTTTAAAATACATACATACATCTTTTGTTGTTTGCTTTTTAATTTCCTGATGCGATAAACCTTGTTGGAGTCCTGGACTTTTCAACTGAACTTTAGTCCCACTCTCATCCCCACATGTACAAAAAATTTGCAAATGTTGTTTCCTTGTGCAAGCCAAGCATGGCGGAAAGGAGTCCCTCAATGGAGCAAATAATCCACGTTACGACCTACTTTAGGGGTGGCAAATGGTCCTTCAAAAACCTTGGTTCTTGCAAAATTTTTCTCAATTTCACAGGTCTCACAGTCTTGTTTTTTAAGCAGTTATGTACATCTCCGATTTGGAATTTTTTTGCAAAGCTGTCTCAGAGTCTCTATATTTTGCTAAAGAAAGTCTGGAGGTCCTAATTTGTTTGTTTGTCTTAGTTTATAAATGATGTCTGAATGTTTGAGAGTCTCAATGTCTGGCACTCACATTTAAAATACTTTGAAATCTTGGTCTCATAATTTAAAAATTCAAAATATCTCAGGCTTGCAAAAAAAAGATAGTCTCACCTTCTTGCCAAGTCTCACATTTTATTTTACCTTTCAATCAGGAGATAGAAATTATCATTACGATATATGACGACCTGAAAGACATGAGGTGAACTGAAGCAACGCCTTGAGAAATAGATTCATGTGATGTTACTAGGCAATAAAACTGTATCAAACCTTGATTGGTCATTCAGTTTGGATGCAAGCATTGTCGAGTGCTTCTGTTTTATTCAAATTGTTTATTTTATGTCACAGGCGATATGTTATGGGTCATGTTGATTAAAATGTGCATTATGATGTACCATGGAATGAGTTTTGTGCAGTATATATTCTCAGAGACAAATTGATACCTAGAAATCATTAATTGTTTTCTAGTATAACCATGTATACACTAACAATGACACTTGACTGTATTCTTACATCTCCTCCATGACAAAATCAAATAGAGTTGATATTTGACTAAAGTATGTAGAAACAATGGAACTTAAGAAGTGTTTGATTGCGTTACCATTTTTTGTTAGACCTTCACTGCTTTTGCCTACTGAATATCCATGAATGGGACAAACTATGAGACACCATACATAAAAAAGTTTTATACTTACAGGTATTTGGTGTTTTCTGCGGGACAAGAAGCACTAGTTTAGTCTCGCACCTATAAAGAAATCACATGTTGAGACCAAACCTTTTATCAATGTGTTTTCACAGGGCAACTGGAGGTCCACATAGTCATTCCTTACCAGCTATAACAGATTCCACGGAGAAGGCAGTCCGGCGAAACAGTCCAGCTCACGAAGGACCACGCCTGCGACAACTTGAGGGACGTGTGAATGTGAGTGAACAGTCAAACAAAGCATTATTAGAAGAACTCGTTCGATTACAAGGGGAATTGAAAGGGAGTATACGTCGCAATGAAGACACTTTGAGAGAGGAGAGAGAAGAGAGACTTATACTATCCGAAAAGATTCGTGCCGCCAATAATTTGTACACACAAATGATGATGAGAATGGCACGTGCTGAAGAAAAAATTGAGTCAGAACACAACACCGTTGGAACCCTTGTCAATCACACAAAGCAAGTGGAGCAAGCTCTAATGGGCAACCAACAGCAGTTGCTGAGTCGAAGAGAACAGATTCATGTGCATGTTGAACGAGTGAAGGATGACGTCGAGGACATGAGAGAAAGCCAAGAACAACTGCAGAAAAATATGAGGGCTCTGACAGATGATGTGAGAACAATGAAGAGTAAACATGAGGTGCAGACTGTTCAGTTTGGTACTTTGGTTCAAGAAATCAGACAAAGAATAAAAAAGATTGAGGGTGATACAAACACTGCTGTAAGTACAGTAGTATTACTCTTTTGTAGATTGAAATAGATTCAGTAAGAAGCCTTTTGCAGTCTGTGGACTCATTAATATGATGACCACTGGGCCATGAAATATCACTGGGGTTTTATTAGCCGAGCGGGTGGTTGTATTAACCATTGACTCCCATGCCGCCCGTAACCGCCCATGGCAACCCTTGGCTTCTGTTCCACTTCTGACATCATCGCCTTTGACCAAAATTGGCATCATCTATACTGAACTTCTGCAGGAGGAAAAGATCTTTCCAATGATACCCAGATCAGAGTGGTTGGCTCAATGGAGCCTGAAATATACCCAAAAATGCTCAGAGATAGCGTGGGCTCCTTTCCAGAACAGCAGCTGGTAATCGAGCCCAGAACTTGAATGGTTTTGTTTTTTTCTAGAAAGTAGCAAAGAACAAAATGAAATCTTGATCTCATACCAAATGTAGTTTATTGGTAGGACTAGCTTATAGGTTGATATTATGACAAATTATCAAAAAGTGTCATAAAAGTCTTTGAAGAAACAGAATGCAGAATGCTTGACTAGTTTGACTGTAAATAGTGAAATATTGTATCTTTTTTAACTGTACTCCCTTTTTCAGATGTCGTCATTAGTGAAACACCGTGATGATCAAAGCACAAATGAAGCAAATACACTTCAGTTCAAGAATATTATGGAAGCCAGGTAGAGTTCAAAATTTAGAAATACAAAGAAATCATATTTGAAGTCTGTGTGAGCATCATGACAGTTGGCCATCAGCTAACAGACTGTTCACCAGTGCCGGCAGTTTTCTCTGTTAACTGTTCTTTATTAATTGAGCCTCTTGTTAAATAGCATATCTTGAATAAAACATATTCATAGTTTGATGATTCCATTGTGCAGGTTAGCTGATATGAAAGAGGTTACAGGAGAACTCAGGAGGCGAATAGAAGCTGAAGAACATGAAAGAAGAACTGCTAACCAGCAGAACCAGCTCAGGTGGGTAAAGGGAGAAGCTTTTCATAACTTGTCAATTTTTTTGTAGAATCAGTTTTCCAGTGGGGCATTGGTAGTACAATCATCAACATGAGCCACAAAAATATGACGTTTCTCACAGGGTAGTTATATCATTAACAACATAACGTTAAATTATGTCTATCATAGCATTATGCTACTGATAGGGATACTTATTAGAAATTATAGGGGCGCTTATTAAGTAAAGCACGTTCCAATTGGGGCCTTTATTAGCAAGGATAGTACTAAGTCAAATCATTATGGTGAGGCAGATTCCACTATACAGGGTACCTTCTTCATCAGGGCACTGAAAAGTCAGGGATGTGCTATAATTACTCAGTGATATTATAAATGAATTTCATTTTTATTTTAGTCTAGAACAGCTAAAAGCAATGGTACAAGAAAGTAACCACCAGAGAGAACAAGAATTATATGCGCACTCCATGAATTCTAAGGAGAAAGAAGACCTCCTTGAAAATGAGAGAACTATGATTGCTAGTAAACTAGCAGAACTTTCAGAAGAGCAAAGCAAAAAGATGTTACAGAAAGAGATACGCCTCAGAGAAGATGCTCAGGCAAAGTTTGTCTTGTTAGAAAAGGTAAGTAAAACATTCTTTTGTCCAATACCTATGGGAAGAAAGCAGTTACTTCAGTTTCAAATGTTTGAAAGAAAAGGTGAAGAACCACCTTTACTGGGTACTTGTTAAAGTGCCACTGAAACGAAATTTTCGTCTGTGAGATTTTTGCTTAGTAATAAAGTTTCAACCTTACTTGGAAACACTGCAGACTTTTTTTTCGCATACGGTAAGCAAAAACTGCTTTTTCAGCCGTTGGAAGTTGGCTGGTTAAACCCAAAATTGGCGGCCATCTTGGCACGGCCAAAACAGCCTAGTGACGTCACTGGCTGTATTACTCTCATGCCGCGCTAAAAATTTAGAGTGATTATGGGAGAAGAGAATACTGTTCGAAGCCCTCCAAAAAACATCTTAAGGACATCTCAGAGCTGTAAAGCAGATAATTAACAGTAGCCTTACAAGGCTGCTGCCTAATGGGCGCCCGGTCGCCTGAGGCGCCTAAGTTACGAGTGTGGGCGACTAAAGTTTCCTCCTTAAAAATTTCCTTAGGCAACAGCCTTGCCTTAGACATGAAGAGGTGGAGAGTCGATCCTGGGGCTTTCCAGTCTATTTAATTGGATATTTGCAGGATATTTTATGTAAGCAAGCAAACGAGTGGGAGTTCTTAGATCGCAAAATGATCGGAACTCTTGGTGAAATGGCCACCACTCAAATAAACAATATCTACACTCATAAAGTAAAAAAGACATGAAAACAAGAGAAAGCGGCTTTTGAAAATATTATCTGGACTGCTGCTGCACGAATCGCAGCAACATTGCTTCGAGTTTCGAGTCGCTTCACTTCGAGGAAACCAGACGCTTTGTGAGTTTCACTGCGGACGAGATTGTGCTACAGTGACCTTTAGTCCAGTTGTATCTGCTACATCCTACAAGTTATCAAAACAGCAACAATTTAAGAAACCCTCTTTTTTTATATGAGGGAGCGAATTTAAACTATAAAGGTAAACTAAGCTGCCATTACCCTACAGGTATGTTTTAAAGAAATGAGAGAAAGTGTGACAATGACGGCGGCAAAAGGTGATATATGCAAATTGGTTCATATTCTGTTTAATAAACCTTCGAAAGGAGTGTAAACTAGTGACATTTTAATGAATTGCTTTGAATTTGGATACTATTAAATGAAGATCATAGACATAAGTATGTGCTAAAGAACTCAAAGTAATCCATCGACCGTGAAATATTGCAATTGGGAGATACGTGCCAAAGAGAAGCGAAATTCCCGCTTTGTTTACACTGATACGTATGCGGTGATAAAGCAAACCCTGCTGCGGATCACAATTTTCAAAGATACATTTTGTCTACCACAAGAACTCTCACTTATTAGTATCATAAAAAGATGCCCTCTGTGTGCAAAGAAGTACTCGACTCAAAGCTTGTGGACCCTTAATAACTTCGTGACTGTGCGGATGGCTGATGCGCTTACGGCTTTTACTGCAGTAAAGTTGCCGAGGATATATTCGAACCTTGTGTAATAGACCTTAGATAAACGTGAGAATCCAAATTTCAGAACCAGGCTGAAAACAGACGACGAAATATCGTGTTTAGGCTTTAGGACGTGATATAAAAGTTGCCACACTCGTCTTCGAAATCTCCAATCGAGTACTCAAGATGTTCGAAAAGTAACTGAGCTGTTCTAATCTGTAGCATTTATTTTGGTGAATCTACACTCTTTGGCGCCTTCCAACGTTCATGATATGTATTTCCTGTCAAGACTGGACAGAAATTACAAGGTAGAAAACTAGCAGGTATCGACAATATGAAGAATAAACTTGAATAAATCAGGTGAAAACAAGAGAGAATCTATAGCGCTTCTTGCGTGAATACAACCAGTGACGTCACAAGGTCCTTAAACTCAGTTCCAGAGCCCGGACACAGTTTTGCTCCAAAAAGTCGATTTCAGCAGCTAAAAAAAGCACTTTCCATTAGGATTTGACAGAAATAAAGTTCACCATTATTTTAAGCACGTTTGAAACTACAAATAGGGATAATAAAAGAGAGTACTAAAATTTCATTTCAGTGGCACTTTAAACCTGCTGATGCCACAAAGATTCCCTTGAACATTGGAATAAAACAATACATGTGTTAAGAGGTCCATCACACCTATTCAAGGAGAGTAGTAAAAAAAAAAGAATGCAAGTAAGCCTTTCTCTGCCCTAGTGAAATAAATTTGTAAGTGATGTGTGACTACTAGTCATGTGTCATGCCCTTTGTTTTGCTTGAGACCTACATAAAACATGAAAGCTGGAGAGCAAGGGAGGGAAAAAGGAAGGGGTGAAGGAATGAAGGAAGGTAAAAAAAGAATTAAGGGAGAAAGATAGCAGAAACTAGGGAAGAATGAATTCATCAATATAAGATGGGAAATTCTCAATGCTTATATTTTCTTTCACTAAAAAAAGAAATTACGAGAGGAACAAGCCGCTAGACTGGCATTTGAGAAATCACAACGAGAGGAAATGGAGAGACGCTGGCAGTCACTCAAAGCTTATATTGATGAAGAGTCCAAGGGTGTCAGACAGTCTGAAAAGGTATCAAATGAGCAGATCTTAATTCTTCATTATAATTGTCAATTTGTTTTCTCCCTTATTCTTTCTGAGGACCAGACCTTGGGTCACTTACTGTATTTAATTAGTCTGTGTGGCTAATGTATGTCTCAAGGAAGTTCTCCAGCTTACAGATTTCCTTATTAGTTATTAAACAATTCAACTGTTTATTCAGGTGGCACAGGCAAGGACTGACCAGAGTCTTGTACGTCTTAACGAATCCATATCATTATTAGAGAGGCAGATGGAAGAAGGAAGAAAGGCAATTGAACAGGTGCTACATGCTGAAATCACATCAAGGTATATAAATCACACCTGTAGTGTGTGTTTGACATTATAAAAGAATGCAATGTTTAAATTGAGAGGTTTGGTTCACTTATGGTTAGTCCATTGGATTCTGGATTGACTGGTTCGGCTGAGCCCTACAATGCAATATTGAGAGAATAAAGGTTCATCCAGAATGTAAATGAATAGATGTGACAAGATAAAAATGAATGATTAGCAACACCAAAAGTAAAATAAATAAGCACCTTGAAAGGGAGTTGAGGTTAGCACTATATGAAAACTCCCTTGAAATAATTACAAACACAAATGAACAGACAGAGAATTTACACTAATATAATAATAAGAGAGTAACGATTGTATACAGGCATACCCTGGGGAGGATCATTGTGTTGTGACAAAACACTTCACTCTCACTGTGCCTCTCTCTCCCCAGATGTATAGAAGGGGCATACTGACCAGTTAAATGCTGGGGGACAGCCCTACAGTGAACTAGAATCCCATCTAGGGGGGAGAAAAAATGCTCCTTGTCTCCTCATTCTATGGAAAATGGAGAAAATTTCTAGCCAGACTGGGCCAGTAAGCCTGAACACAGACTTTACCTGATCATATACTGATACCATTCTTTGCAAATCCAACAAGACATTTGAAAAGGGAAAACAGTATTTAGTTATGTGTCCTGACTTACCTGGCAATACATTACAGCTTTTTGCTTAATGTAGTGTGACTTTCTTTACTATTTGCAGACAGTCACAAAGTGAAAAGCTATCCACTAGATGCAACCAGCTCCAGGAGAAACTGAACATGGCCATCAGCACATTACAGCAAGCCTTGGGAGGAATTAACTCACAAGTGTCAGAGAGTGTGGCTAAGGTTTGTAATGTGTTCTTGGACAAGATGGTTTTTCTCTCACAAAGCCTCCATCAACCAATTTTTATAATGGGTATGTCAGGATTGTTGGGGCAGCCCTGATGAAATTCTTGAAATATGACAAGTGTTACCAGCAAGGGAAGTTGAAGTTCCAGAAGTTGCTTGTTCTTTGACCTATGTGAGATTTTATTGACCATAACATGATTTATAAAAATTAGTTCTGAGTCTTTTTGAATCACTTATAACTATAATAGTATTACTATTGTATTTCATCATAGGCATACATGTTGTAGTTTAAAAATAATTTTGGTTCAAAGTGATTTCAAACTACCTTTATTTGCATTTTTTCTTTTTCCTACATTACTGAAAGCAAAGCAATATACAGATCAAACTAGTGTACAATCATACTGACAGTACCTAAAATTCACTTTGGACTACAGCTCATACAAAGGGCTCTGTAGCTATACATTCTGCACGTGTTACGTGCCTACTATGCTATTTAGTGAAGTCTCTTTATTGTTGCCCAGGCAAAAGAAGAGCTGATGTCATTAATGGACAAGAACAACAACTCAGGGGTCAGAGGATTAGCAGACATGGATACAAGATTGAACAAGCTAAGCAAAAGAATAGCTGAGATGGAAGAAGCCATTAGCAAACTTGAAAGGGTAAAGTCTGTTACATTCAGTTATTGCCTGAGGGGCTTTGTAAGTTTACAGGAAATCTTAGACAAAAGAAAAGAATGCTTGCCTGTGATTGTGAGGTTTTCCTTGACAATGTTGGACAGTAACAGTCCTTTGCTTTTTTTATGAGTCACCACATTGCATTTCACAATGAATATTAACTAAATTTTCACTTAAATTACAATGTTACATGTTTATTAAATTGTTATAATGATGTCACTCAAAATGTTAATCATTCAAATTGAATATATTAAATAACAACATGTGAATAAATAGATAAATAAATTAATAAAACAATAAATAAAATATGAAATCAATTATTAATAAAATCTATTGCTCTTACAGTTATTAATAAATTTATTGTTCAATCAATTTCACATGCATATCCTCACTAGTAAACAATATTATGATGCTATAAATAAAATGTTTTGAAACTAATTTGATAATTATTTTCTATAACATTCAATATAAGCAATAAAATGGACAATAATGTTTTTTCTTCTGTTATGAATAGTAAAGTGAACAATATATATTTTTAATGTTCTTTTCAGTGATACCCTTAACCTATCGTTTAAAACTGAAAACATTTTAGTAATTAAATTGAAAAGGTAGCTACCCTTAAATCCATTCCAGGTTAAGATTCCTGTTTTATAAAATTACCATTTAATAAAGATTTACCTTAATGTTAAAAGACTTGACTAATTTTGTTTCTATTTGTATTAAATGTGATATATAGATCAAGAATATGGTTCCTCTGGAAGAGGTAAAATGTGGTCTCCTAATCTATCACCTTAAAACCACACTTAATATAAAGTATTGACTTCCGCTTGAAAAAAGTAATTTAGTCTCAATAATCAGACTATAAATTATTATAATTATTATCATATTATTATTAGTGATTATTGTTATATTATAACTATTATGTACAAGACAACCATAACAGGTCGTGAAGTCACATCACATTTTTAAAGTATAGCTAAAATTAACATATACCAGGAATATCACTGTAAATTATATGTAAAATTGCTTTAAGATACATTACTAGTAAATTGTGACATGGACATATTATCAAATACCTCTCTGTGTTGGAGGAATAGATAAATATGGTAAACTGTTCTACTGTATAAACAGTTCAGGCTCCGGTCACTCAACTGATGCTGTGTTTTCTGGCAATAACGTTTTCGTTTTTTTACTGTCCGAGTCCTGGGTCTAAATGGCAATACTGAGAGGTAAATTGTGCTGGAAAAGCTTCCTGTCCAAGAGGAGTAACAATACCTGTGCTTCTAGACTACATGACTTTGTACAGTTGAGCCTCTGACAACAGACATCTACTGAGTAACGGTTCCAGGCACAAACACACTGCATTTTTAACCTCCCATAAGTGGTCACTTCTCTTAAGCAGACACGTTTTGTAGTCGCGAGGATGTCTGTTTATGGGAGGTTTGACTGCAGTCTCGATGCTATTAAAACAGGATAATTCTGACGAGCAGTGCTGAAGCACCACCAAATTAATATCCGAGCTTGTAACTGAAAGATGAACAAAAGTGAGTTTGTTATGAAGAAATTTCTCACATTCACTATTTCTCTACAGCATGGAAAATCTGACCAAGAAGAAAGAGACAGGAGCTTGGGGCAGGTGGCTAACTGGCGTCAGGATACAGACCAACAGTTTAGAGAAGTCCAAGCCAAGTTGAGGCCCCTCCCAGATGAGGTGTGTTGAAGTGATAGTAAATAGCCACTTTTTCCCAGTGCCCCGAAAATATTTTTGTGCCACTGAACAGACCTGAAGTGAAAAATTCCCTTGGTCTTGTTTTTGTTTTGCACCAATTCTCCTTTGCGGTCACTGTTTCCAAAATATGTCTCTACACATTTGTGCATGAGGCCCACTATTTGGGCACTTGCACAAAGCTTCTGTTGAGTAAGAGACAACACAACTCATGACAGTAAAGGAGACTACAATTTTATTGATTCTTTTGCAGCTAATTTACAATACAAAAACACTGTAGGTTGACATTGATCCAACTTGTCTTTTTTTTTCTTTTTCTAGATTACTCATCTACAGAACCAACTTGCTGCACTCAAGGCTGACCTTGAAGATAAGGAGGAAGCGGAGAAGAGAAAGGAAGCAGAGTAAGATGACAACAATGATGAATGAATACTGCCCTTCACGATATTGATACTTAATCCATCAAATAATTCCGCTTGCACGCAATTTGTCTAAACGTGTCACATGACTGAACATGTCCCAGCTAAAACTGGAGAATATCCAAGTGATATTCCCCAATTTTCAAAAAGTCGTGTGTTGCAAAAACATCGAAGGATAATAAACAAAATAGCCCCAATTTGACTTTAAAAATATGCTCAGATATTTGTCCGTGGACATTATCGAAATTTCCTTGAGCTTTGCTCTTGGAAAACTGTTCGCTTCTTGGAACAGGTAATGTCTGCAGACAAACACCTGAGCATATTTTCATGCCAAATGGTGGCTATTTTTTAAGGTCTTGATACACCACCAACGCCAAGTTCTCCTAATTATTACTGATAGAAATGTGTGGAAAACAGGAGAATTAAAATTCTCCTTAAAGTAGTTCAGGCTTGAAGCTTTAATGGTCAGGGGCCTTTGTCTAACATTTATAGACTTTTGATCAAGATGTAAAATTTAGAGGGAGTATTTCATATTTCTCACTTTCTCTTAATAATCTAGGGGGAAAATTACGACCTGCTTGTAATCAGCTGTAAATTACAATAATCACACTTTAAAATCATTCTTTGCAATTACTTGAGACAGCTGTTTTGTAAGTAGAACCTTGGCAAAATTGCATTTTGTTTGAGGCAAGACAAGCGTTTTCCATTTTCTAATTTTGATATTTCTTGTTCAGACGACAACCCACTCCACCTGCGAAGGAACCTGAACCAGAACCTGAACCAGAACCAGAACCAGAGGCAGACGAGCAGGAAGACAATGAAGACCTGCGAAACAAGTTGCAGAAGCTAGAGGAGGAAATGCAGCAGGTAAATCATTACAGTGTCTCATTATCACCATCATCATTATCATCTAGTCCTCTTTGTCCCATGAGGGGCATATAGGTCGTCCACTATTGCCTTCCACTTCCGTCGGTCTTGAGTTGCTCTTTTGGCTCTGCACCAACTAATGTTTGTCTCTATCAGGTCTTTCTAGATGCTTCTGCGCCACGTGATTCTAGGTCTAGTACGTTTCCGTGTGCCTTGCGGGTTCCAATCCATCACGTGGCGCGCTATGTTCCTCTCACCATGTCTTGGTGTCTCCTTACAGTTAAAGGCGCTAAACAATCGTTGCCTCTTCATATAAAGTCGGTGATCACGACGTGATTTGGTTTAGAGTCAATCTGCTTACAAAGCAGCTTATCTCAGATTTGTTCCTCAATTTGTAGAGATGCGTTGTTAAATAGGTCTCCTAGAATGCAAGCTGTTAAAGTCCATGGGGCAATTTACTGAACTTTCCCCGCAATCCAAGCCAGTTTGAATTGAAGAGACGAGCTATGAGTACAAAATGAAATCCTCTTTTATCCAGTTATTCTTTGGATACTGAAATAGTTTTTTGTTTTTGTTGACCTTCAAGCTTTGTCTTATTTTATTGCAGACCTCTTCTCAAGTAGCCAAACTAGAAAACACAGTGGAAACACTACGAACAGTTTTGACACAAAAAATACAATCAGAGGCCCAAACGGTATGTTTAGTCACTGGCTATGTGGATGATCTTGAAAGTGTGTTATTCAAAGAAGTGTTGAATGTTTCAATAATTTTAGAAAACACGATTAGATTTTCCGGCATTTTCGAAGTTCTCTTCAGTTTTTATATCGCAAAACCAAGAAGTATTGTTAACATTTGGTGAAGATTAGTCGGAGAGCCGAAAACTTTCCGACCTCTGTGGCCAATCACAAGCATCACGAGAACTCAGGAAGTCGTCACGTCGGCTTGTCGCCAATTGCCTGTGTTATGTTACTTACCAATACCTCTGCCAGGCACCACGTTCTCAGTCAGTCACTGTCTGGATTTCAACCGTACTACAGACTGGTAACCCGCGGCGTGCGCGGGAAAAGTACCTTCAGCTTTTTCGCCTCATTGGCCGAAAACATGTATCTTCTCTGTGATTGGTTAGGACGTGCTGCACGAGTTTCAGCTTTGACGCAGTCACTCTTAAACTTAGCAAAACCAAAGTGATGCAGGTTGAGACATCATTGGATAATAGCTAGCCCTATATAGCTGCTTAAGAGGATAGCAATGCGTATTCCGTTAAATATGATTACATGATTAAACAGTCACCTAATCCCGGTTGTTCAAAAACACGATTAAGCTTATGCAACATTTGTGTGATTTTGATTTAAGTATTGCTACATTTCAGTAAGTTTGCGTTTATAGTTATAGTGGCTGAGTTTTGGTTCTGATTAATGTCATACTCCACAAAACGTTGTGGTGAAAACACCTTTATTAAAGGGAGATTACAAGCTCGATCGACTTTTAATTCTGGATTAGCGCTTATAGACTTTCGAAAGACAGAGCCTTGGAGGTTAGTTTTAGTTTGGTTTAGTTCAATCTACTTGCTTTTGACTTTTTAAGTTTCACTACATATACTGATACTTGTGGAAATTGGAATGGTTAGGGTGGTCTTGAGCTTCATATAATTTGTCTGTTTTACGACAATTGGACAGGGACAAAACTGATATTTGACATATAGCATATTTTTTGTCAATTCCTCCGTCGTTTTTTTGTAGATTTTGCTTAAGAGTTACGTTGGAACACTTGTAATACATTTCTTAGGCAGGATCTTTGACGTGATTTGTCTTGTAGTAACACTGGATACGATACCGGCGACCACCTGTGTGTATTCTCCCTAGGATATTGCCGAGTCTTAGCCAATTAGTTACATCAATATTAGCCTGAGGGGAGGGGTCTTAGGGGCCGGGGCATCATCTTTTCGGCGAAAAAGTGAGGCCATAGTATTAGTGACAATGTGTTGTGTAAAAGAGAAGCCACTTCGCCTATCTGCCTAACTAACGTACGATCTAAGAATTTTTTGTTGTTGGGGCAGATACTCGTTTAATCCGGGTACCACACGTTTATTCCGAGTGGCCAAGTTCTATACACCAGTGCTCTATAACGTAGAATGGCGTAATTTCTTAGCAGTTAGTCTAGATTTGGGCGCCCATGGACCGAAATGTTTTCAGGGCAGAAACTCGTTTAATCTTGGTACCGCACCTTTTTACTCCGTATAGTCAAGTTCTGGATTCGCCAGTGCTCTTTGACGTAGGATGGCAACATTTTTTGGCATTTAGACAGACTACTGAGATTCGCTTCTTTATGTAGTAAGCTCTTTCTATTTTTCGCAGCTGCGACTCTCCTGACGAAAGTACTACAGTAATGCTTGTTATGCAAACGCTTGTGTGTTTACTAACTGACATTTGAACACTCTGCAGCGAGGTGATTCCATTACGGAGCTGAAGGAGCAGTTAGACCAGATCAAATCCAGTATGTCGCTCATTTACTGAACTGAACCTGTTTATTGTTGTGATTTGTGAATTTTCTGCCTTTTTGACGCCATTTCTGCAAATGCTAAACACAATTAAATTATCTCAAACGTCTGAACGGAAAAATGTCGTAAAATTTGATGTTAAAAGATGAATTTTTTAAAGAAATTAAAAATTGTAAAAAAGCGTTCACACGGAATGCTGCTCTTGCTAAACGTTCACACTTGAAAAACGAAGAACCCATTGATTGTTAAAAAGTCTAGGCGGATGTTAAAGCAATTTTTGCGAGTTTAATTAACAATGATCAGCCAACTTAAAAGTTTAACTAGGGAGAGATAATATTCTCCTTAATATATGACCCATCTCAACTACAAGCCTTCTTTTTTTGTTTAGGCTGCAAACTGAGTAAAGTACACAACAGTGCTTAGCCTTTAGGAACATAATAAATTAGTTTGTGGAGATGATCGGTGGAAATGATTTCTAAGCTACTATTTTCGTTTTAAATGTCGCCTTGCTTTCCTCATCTGAATACGGGGTCAACGATAACATGATTTCAGTGACACTGTTGTGTAAAAGAGAAAAAAGATCGCCTATCTGCCTAACTAACGTACAATGTCTTAATTTTTTGGTTTTCAGTTGTGGTGGTGTAAGCAAAAGTTTTTATAAACGTGAAGTGTAATGAATACGAGATCTTTTAAAACATGTGAATATTAAATTGTCAAGTAGCTACAGTATAAAAGGTTCAAAGCATGGTTAATTATGTCTGCGTCGTAAACCGCGTAATAACCTGATGAAGTTGAAAACTTAAGGTAATGGCATTTAAAAAGAACAAAACGTATAAGACTGTTATCTGACGACAATATAAATCTTGCATTTTAATACATATAAATCTTACTCTGGTATATATGTTTCTATGAAATATGGTACAGTTTTTCTTTAGTCCTAACTTGAGGTGATATCTGTTATTGCTATTGCAGTATTTATTTTACATTAGGTCTTGATATTAAAAAAATATATCTTTACATCTAGAGCAGTGTTATGAGGGTTTAAATACACTAAAATTTACCAGATCCCTGAAACAGAATCGAAACTTGTTTTGTTTTCTGTGCCCAATAAGTTAATGATACACAGAATTGTAGAAGTACTCGTTGCTTCAGTTACAGATATCGAACATGCGGTTAGATTTAAATTAAATATCACACGTAAATAGTAAACAGTATGAGCCAGTGATATTACGGAGATTCTGATTTAACTTTCAAGCATCGAAAAATACGTTAACTCTTTACTAACAATGGTTTCCCTTGCAGGAAATAATCTTTTAAAATAAACTTTTGGTAAAAACCCAAACAATTATTTTTAATATAATAATATTTTCAGTCTTGTACCCGTGTTACTCTCATAAGAGCTTGTAAACCTTAACTGTCGAGTTGCAATTGAAATGAAATGAAATGTTAGATTACTACCTCACTGAGAAAGAACAACACTACCATAAACCTTTATTTCATCAATAACACGAGTTTAAACTGCTTGACTCTACTTTCCTAAGGTTGAATTTTGTTAACCCTTAACATTAATTCCTCACTTTGTCAATTGCTATCTTTGTGAAAGGAAAAGGAAGAGGGAGGGGACGGATGAGGGAAAGGAAGCGTTATCAGGAAGGAATTCCTCATCTTCTTTTCTTCTTTCACTCTTCTCTTTCCGGTTTCCCCCAGTCTCTTTACCAGCCGTTAATTAGGTCGTCACCACTCCCGAGAGGCATTGTTTGACGACCTAATAAATGTCGTGAATGAGACTGCCTTCCTTCTTTCTGATTTTGTTTGGTGTCCTTTGAAGCTGTCACGCAACTTGTAGGTTGTGTGACACAAGCAAGGGATACCACTGGTTCTTGAAAACATTTGAAGCAGTCAAGCTACAGAGTTGTGCATGTTTTCACGATCTCTTTCCTTTTTTCTCCTTAGCGGAATGACCAACACGAACTTGTTGAGCAGGATATCACCAAAGTGATCCGGTTTTACGTGCAAGGCCATCGTCGCGCGTTCGTCAAGTACAAACACTGGAGCGTTTCTCAAGCTCAAAACGTGGAGGGAATCGGAACGATGCGCTTCGCTCTGCTGGAAATCAACCGGTGGGGAATCTACCAGGTGGTTAAAATGCACGCCATCAAACAAGCATGGTACCGCCTCCTAGAGAAGAAGGAAGAACGGGAAAAAGGCGTTGAAGAGGGTACTTCGGCTCCTTCGCGACCATCTGAGAGTAAAGGGACCAGTAAGAAGACTGAAGACAGCGAGGATGACGATGATGATGATGACGATGACGATGATGACAACGATGATGATGACGATGATGACGACGATGATGACGATGACGACGACGACGATGATGATGATGACGACGACGACGACGATGATGATGATGACGATGAATCGAGGCCGACGACGAAACGTGGCGCTAAAAACAAGAAAGGCCAGAATAATAAAGGGAGGAGGGGCAAAAAATAGTGGTATGGATAGTAGAAAAGAATGCTGGAGAAAATAACCTAATAGTTAATTTATTACTGGAACTGAGATTTGTACATTTCATTACCAGACGTGTTTACCTCTGTACCTTTTTACCATGGAACGAATAGTTTTATGAAAAGCGCAAACAGCTGGTCATTAATCTGGCCAGCCATAGTCTGAGTGACTTGGAAAGCAGGAGGCTGCAGTGTAGGTCTATTTTGGGCGAGTGAGCGCTGAATATTCCATCCATTGTTGGCTCCGTTGTCTTGTTTTCAAAAACCAAAACCGGTTTACTGACGACCGGACTTCAACGGTCCAGCAGAATATTCAAAGCCTCTCACAGACTTCATAACATGAGTTATTTTTAGACGAAATTATAAGGTTTACGTAATATATGAGCGCTTTTGTTGCCTCATAGAATGAAACAATTAAAGAAGAAGCTCACTTAGTGAGCATGTACAATAATAATACTCTTAGTTCTCACTAGCTGGGCTGGACCTTTGCTGGTTGTTTCTTGGCCGATTTTTACTGCCTCGGAACTATTCATGTCGTCAATATATTTATACTACCAAAAATAAGATAGAATCCGTTGGAGGTTTTCCATATGACTTGTAAAAGTAATTTAAACCAAAGTTTAGTTACACCTGATCAATCACAGCAAACGTAGACAACAGGATAAGTCAATTAGAAACCGCAGTGAAAACCTGTAACTGGCGCCAAGCGCGGAAACCTTGCGTAAGGAAAGCGCGGGAAAACGTGCGTAAGCCAAGTCATGATTGGTTTCGATTGTACTCATGATTGGCTGCAAAACAATCGTTGGCAATGATAAGTCAGAGTTCGTTTTGCTCGTTTCTCGAAAAATAATTGAGAAAAGCTCCACTCGATTCCAGGAAATTGATGTTACCCATTTCATATCCATTCTACGATTAAGCACTCATACAAGTATAACGATTTTTTTGGCCCAGGTGTGAAGGGTATGTTTTGTTGAGTGAGTTCGATCGACTGTCAAAGTGAACAGAGTTTTGCTATCGTTGCCTTACTGTAAATAGGTGTATTAAATAACTTGTTTGACTTGTACGCTTGTTTTAAGTACGTTTCTACCTTTGTTTCTACCTATGATCATACTCTTTCGAGTGACTAGACGAGTGTTCGGTACTGTAATCTCACTTTCCCTTTTGGCGAAACAAAATTGTGGACTCGAAGCATTGCGCACAGGGTAAAGTTCTGTTGACGGTTAGCATGTAGACTAGCCTTCCCCCTCCCCCCCTTTCCCTCCCCCACCAAAAAAGCGTTTTCTAACGATACCAGGTCGTGTGAAATAGAATGCCCTGAACTGTTGAAGTGTCATTGCAGGCTAAAAATAACACAAATTCACTGAGTCCTTTTAGGAAAGTGAAGAAGTCGCCCTTCAACGCTTTTCTGGCTCTTAAAAACATCCTTGAGCGCGAGAACCCCTGATAGATCCTTGTTGGGTTGCCTTTACTTCACCGAGCCTTGGCTAATTTCGTTCCTGTAGCTATTCTAGGGCGACACAAGACGGGGCCATTTACAACAGTTTCTTTCAGTGGCGTATTAGGAACGTGGAGCGGCCTGGTCCCCGAGGGGAGGTGGGGGGTTCACTCTCCTACCCAGTCTCCACCTTCTAACTTTTTGGGAAATACTAGTACTTTTGGTAGCTCGAGGGAAGGTGCCTATTGGAGAAGAGGCCCGTATCATCTGCGATGAAGCGCTTTTTTTATTTTCTTGACATTGAAAGCATCGGAAACACGCCTCTGATTCGAGTAACACAGGAGGTCTACGGGGACCGGTTGTCAGAAAGGGGGACGGTTGGCCGTGTATTGCCAAAAAAATACTAATACTATCAAATACTATCAACAGTGTCTGTTGTGTAGACAAGGAAGTGGAATATTGTAATTTATTTGGCGAAATTATTTTATCTGTATATCCCGCTTGCCGAGCGTTCCCGGTCCCCCACCCACCCTTCCCTCATGTCTCGCTTCAAAACGCTTCTGCGCCGCTGACAAAGTTTTGTTGTGTTTGTCGGCTCAGATCATTGTTTTTCTTCAACTGTCCATTCACACATTTCTAGGATATTTCCTTAAGTGTCTGCTTTCCGATCACTTGCATATTAGTGTGTTTTCGTAGCGTTGTATGCACTTTAAGCAATATCAGGTGTTGCTTAACTCATACAGGAACGATTGTGGTTTTTTCAGCGGATGCAACACGGCGTGAGTCCTGGAACTCGCGATATAGGTAGTGTGATTTTTTTTCGTTCACACTTCGCTTTATATAGCCCCTTCAGAGGAACACAAATGGAATAACCGAAAAATTGTTCTTCTTCCATGTCAGACTAGTGTCGTGAAAGACGATTTAGCACTTATTATTATGAGTGAGAGGATTTGACAGAATTATTGACCTCGCGTGCGTCTGAAACTTAGCATAAACATTTGTGAAGCAGCCTTGCATATATCAAATGGCAAAAGATTGACAGCGACGAAGACTATGGTGGACTCTAAGTTTCTCGTGGTGACAACGCTTTGCTATGTGGGGATTTTCGGCGTGATTTTCATCGTTTGTTGTTGCGCTTGGACGCGGCACTTGAGGAAAGAGGGTCGAGGTTATTCTTCGAGACTTCGAAACAATCCAAACAGAAGACCTCATCGGCCACAACTGCCGGAGTACCCACATGTTACACCTTCGACACCGATTTATGCACACCGAGGCAACCAGTTCGCAGAAGAGAATTTCCAAGACGGGAACACTTACTTTCCAGTCGGTCAAAGACCGCAGCATGTTCAACGAAATAACTTGTACCCAATGGCAGGTCATTACCCAATGTTTGCATACCCACGGGGAAACTTACTTCCCACAAGCGTGACAACTAATGTGGATGTAACTCTGGAAGTGAACAGTATGACATACGGAGAAACAAGTCAGGGTGGGTTTTCGGGCGAAGATTTTAGTGACGCCACAAGTTCAAGGTTTGATGGCGGTGAGAGTGCTTTTACAGAAAATTTGGAAGAAAAGTGCCACGACCTAACGCCCAGGACTATTTCGCCTTCTGTCGAGGGACAACATGACGAAAACGAAGCTGAAAGCGACGACTCTAGTCAAGTCCGTCACCTCAAAGAAGTAACCATTTAAAGTCTTTAAAAGGATTGAAATTGGTGTTGAAGAATTTTGCTCTGGGGAATGCAAAATAATATCGAACGAATGAGAAGAAACGTTATATGGTAAAATATAGAAAGTCAAGAAATCGTTGCGTCAAACAAGTTTTTTTGAAAGGGAAATAACTTTATTTCTTCCTGAATGGCCACCCACTGGTTCAAATTGGATTATACAAATGAGGAAAAAGGTAGCATTATTTTACCAAGTGGATGATCACAGTTTATTTGTCATCGTTCATTAGCATATCCTGTTCTTTCTTGTTCCTTTGGGTTAGCGTTTTTCCCAGCTGTGCCACGGAAGCTTATTGCAGCTTTAAATGTTTGGTTAGCATAACTTGAATTGAGAATTAAAGTCTTAGTTAGTGGTAAGCTGTAAGTTATTCAAAGCTTATACTCAGTCAGACACAGACAGACAGTAACAAGCTTCTTGGTTTGATTGGATGGTAAGTTTACTATCTGTGGAGATTACTAGATGAAAATCCACAATCCATACAGATTTAATAACTCTGAAATCCATGGCTGAAAAACAGAACTGATGGAGGTCATGCAAACAAAAAAATTCTTCCTTAAAAAGAATTTTTTTATCTTCACAGTTTTTTTTGAATGATCTTTTTCTTTGGTATCATTTTGACTTCAATTCAATTTAAAATGATAATTTAATGTAAAGTTGTCAACTGATAATGACATATAGACACCTGCTGTTAGTATCAACAGAATGACAACAGAAATCACAACAGGCCCACCAGTTGAATGAATAATTCATCACAGACGAAACAACAGATAAAAAATCTATTCTTATCTTACACACATTTTTTTTGACAAGTAATTTTAAAATTGTGCTATTTTGGAAGAGAGATTTGGAGAATAAGTAAAAAAAAATCTTTTATTATTATTAGGCAACTTTCTTTTTTCGCAGCATCAAATTTTTTAATTTAAGGAAATCTCAAAAAATGTTGAAATTTTATGCTTTGGCAATTTTGTGTTATAAGGTATAAGAGCAAAATAAGATGAAAAATTCATCATAGAAAAAGAGGCTGTTGTTAAATTATACAAATTATCAGTTTTACCACTGCCAAAATAAAATTTTCCACTATAAAATAAAATTTGATTGTTATTAAATTTAATAAAACAACTCTTCTTGTTAAAATTCCATACAGTTAATTTGTTTGCACACTTATTTTAAAACTCATTAACTCCCAAGACACAAAGTTCTAAATGGTAAATACAGGGTAAATATAACCCTGAAATTTTATTTTTCAAAATGTTAAAAAAACAAATACCACAGAAAGTACAATACTATTTCGCTAATTTTGCAAGGTCACACAAAATAATAGTTTTTTTTCTGTGAAAAAATTAGAAACACCTTATCCAATATATAAACAGTACCAGATATATGTACATTTGAATGGTCACATACCAGAGTTTCCTCCTCTGATAGAACAAATACCTAAACTTAAGTGCCAAAGATAGACTTAAGACTTAACTTTACTCTGATGTTACAATATGTAATGTTCTTGTCCAATATGCTACATTGATCTATTTTTTCATTATTTTTTGTTGTAACCCAGAAATGAAAATACAAGTTTTGTTCATAGAAAGAAACTACTATCAGTAACTGTTATTGTTATAGTTTTATTTGACTAATGGAAGATGACTGCAGTAAAGAGAAACACATAAAAATGAAATAAAATATTGCTGGCTTTCCTTGTCATGTAAAACTCTGTTTTGCCCTCCTTTTGGGGTGAGGGGGACTCCACTTCAAGAAAAATTGGGTGAGGGTGTGCAGCCCCCTTCCCAAAACCCTTACCCTATTTATAACCAAAATCTGCAATTTTCAATACCCTATTTATGGCCTGACCCTAAATCAATACCCTGTTTTAGACCTGCCTTATACTTAGTTCCCTAATCAGACTGATGTTAAAGGCATCGTGAAGGGCTTTTGTTGATCCGTCTTATCAATAATGATTAAAAAGTAACTTCTTTTAAAAAACATGCCCAATTCAAGACTGGACTGCAAACACCAGACCCTATTAATTTTATGATCAAGATGGCTAAAATCGATACCCTATTTATGACCAAAACAGCTGAAGAAGCATACCCTTTGCTGCTGCACATACCTATATAGCACATATAAGGGAGGAACCCCCCCCCCCCCCCCAGGAGGAGACCTAACTGGTCAGGAGTATTCTCAAGAGTACCCCTGGGATGATGTGAAGGTCCTATCCCTATCTCCTCTGTAACAAAGTTAAATGCTATATCCCAGACTACTGGGTTGCAAAGCTGACCCCACCCAGTGAGGCATCAAACAACAGAGCATTCAGCTCTAATAAAGCAACACCTTCAAGGCACAAACTTTGCACTGTATTAGTTTGTCACTGGTATATAAAATAAGGGAAGTTGACCTGTGTACTGAAGTAAATTCTTTCACTGACTGTACGATTCTTAAAGTTTGTTCATGCTTCAATCCATTGCCTTCTTGATTCAAACCATTGATAGTCTGTGTGATTTCATTTGAATGGACATATTGCAAGATTTCATCAAGATTCAGAAAGGTCGAGCCAATACATTTGCATTACCCAACCTAATGAAATTTTACATGGTATGTCATGTTTCTATGGCTGTAACTTTTGAGTCAGAGATAATGAAAGCTACTGAGAAGAAAGTTTCAGCTGGGGCTGTTCATTTTAAAATTTTCCCATATTGCAGTGTCAGTGTGGACACTTAACTTGTGCTGACAAGTGGAAGCCATCAGCATTAACTTGAGGGCTTCTTGACACGTACAGCGTTTTGTTAGTAACAATATGACACTATTTGTTATCAGTCACTTCCTTTCCATTTTCAGGTCAGCTGCTACTAGCTCTTTCCCTGTTCTTGCTTTTGATTTTCCTGCATAGTGTTCTTGTCTTTTTTATCTTCTTGTGCATTATTATCCTTTCGTTCACTCCACAAGACATAATCAGGCCTGCAAAGGTACCGTCTTACTGTACGACAATCAAGACATGTCACTACAATGTGTCTCTCTCTCTTCCCTAAGAGAACAATAGAAGTTTGCACAAGGTCACTTTCAAATTATGACAGTTGCTCAAAGTTCACCCCAAGCTGTGTTTAACTCCTTTCAGAGCTTTGGCTCTTTCAATCCAATTGCAAATGGTCATTCCTTGCTATCTTATGACTTTGTTGATGGGTAAAATTAGAGATCCGTGTTGACAGGTTTCAAAGAAGTGAATGATAGTGTGTAAAGCAAAATTAATGCATGGCTGTGTTGGTTACAAATTATAATGGAATGTCAGTTCTTCAAATTAATTTCATCCAAGATCCCAAGACTGTATTAACAAGGTCCCCAGTGATAAGAGTTTCATTAAGGCTCTGGCACCAGGCAAATTATCCAGCTGTAAGGATGATTTTGCTTGCCTGGTTTGACCATCTAGAGGAATGTTTTTCTTATAAAGAATTTCTGTTCCAAAAGTTTTCCCACCTGAGAAAACCAGTTGCCCCCCTGCTGAAAACATTAAATAAATGAAACCCCCGTGGAGGGAAAGAGAAGACATAGTAGACCAAGTGAGAGAGGAGAACCGCAGAGAAGGAACGCAGAGCCTTGGATTTTACATGGTGGAGCCAAGGAAGCAGTTGTTGCATGAGAGTGGCATGGTGAAGAAGGACATCTGAAGCAAAAATATTGAATTCCAGGGGTCACTGCAAAAATGTGAAAAGTGAAGTTCTTCAAAACTGTTCATTCTCAGAAACTTTCCCAGCTGGTCAACATTGGCACTTCAAAGCCAGTTTTATTAGTTTACTACATCATGCCCGTTCTACCTTCCTTTTACTACATTTTTCAATTCTGCTCTATTCCAGTGAGGTAGAGAAATAAAAGAATAATAAAATAAAATACAAAAAAAATACTATCAAGGCTAAGGGTGATATGAACTAGACAGTTTGTTAGCCAGGATACTTGTAATGTCATTACTTACTTCTTACTCTGACTCTAGCAGTGACTCCTGGTATAAGCAGAGCATGACAGTGTTTGCAAGTGGTTCTTTTAATGCTTGGGTCCCTGAAAAAAGAAACAAGATTAAGTAGCAACTACAAAACAATCCTTATTTATCACCATGTCCTGTGATTAAGTAACATTCTGATTTTTCTTATTATTTAATCATGTGAGGCCAAAGGGCCAAAAATGTGAGTGTAAGGCCAAAGGTGTGAGGGTTATGATTTTGCAATCCCAAGAGCCTACTTGCTTATTTGCACAAGAAAATTGTTCACGCAACCATCATGAATACTCCATTATCACCGACCCTCTTCTCCTGCCCCCCCAAAAGAAATATGCACCCCACCCATACCTTTATCAGGCTGTGCAAGTCACATTTCCCTAGTATATAAGTTGATCCATTAAATGAATTAATTTATAGAACTTTCATGGATGTTAATAGTCTTGCTACTTACAATTTAAATACAACTTTCTCTGCTACTGTTTTCATCGTGCTTGCATAAAATCTTGACATTTCGATGTTTTCTGGATTGATAGCTAGAACTGCATGAGATGCCTGTATCAAAGATTAATAATACAAGATAAGATCTGAATCGATTTAAAATTCTTACTTGAGCTCAAAATTATCACAAAACATCTTTTATTCTTTTTACCTACCTGGTGCAAGAAATTTAGCTTTTGACATGATTCTTGATTCTCTGGAGTGGCCGATTTGTTCTTGCGACCCATAGTGACAATATTAGGGCAAAATCATAGGGTAATATTAGAAGTTTTCAATCGACAATGTACTAAAGTTTCTGACGAAATTATTGCAAATAACTAAACAATCTTCTTTGCTAACACGAACCGAAGGGACTGGGTCTGCTATATATATATAACCGCTGACATATCGGGGTCTCAAAAATGGAAACGTGCGTGAAGAAATGGTTGCCGCCGGTTTTCACAAAATGAGAGAGATACGATGAGTTGTTGTCTTCTATTATGCCGTAAGTGTTGATTCTACCATGAGATGTAGCAGCATAAACGATCCATTAAGGCATTATGTTATTTTTAGGGGCCTGTTCTTGGAACCGAGCTGCGGACATTTTCCGGCATGTGTCCGCGTCTAACATCTCTAACAAACCATGCCGTCGTTGGTTGCATCAATATAAAGTTAGATTAGCGAGAGTGACAACTAAAGAACGTCTTTTGAGTGATTCTTATGGCCAGCGAAAAAGTACCAGCGCTTGTCAAAGCAAGGTGGGTTTGTGTTCGTTAAAGTTACGTTAATCGTTTGCAACTTAATATAATCAAGCTTATAAAGGTCTGATTAAAGCTTATGTAAGACTGAGCTCGATATGGACTCGGTCTTTGGTCTTATATTTCAATAATTAGCCTGCATTGTTGGGTTTCCTTATCAAAAACGATAAGCTCTTTCGTGGCTATCTCGAGCGACTATTTGCAACTTTGCCTCCTGGTTACATAATACATATGCTAATTAGCTGTGTCCACAGTGACACTTAAGAATTGCAGTCATGTCAAAGGCTTTGTATGATTGTATGATATTCTAGACAAAGAAATTGGGTAAAAGGGGAAAACTCTGTGGTCTAGGATACCAGCATTTATTTCAAGTGTAGTGTATATTTCAAATCAACCTTGGGTAAGTGAGTAGTTCTCCTTCTGGGATCTCTCAAATGAACTGTAATTGCTTTAATCTGTGAGGTAACTAAAGCAGTTAGCACACTGCATTTTCCCCCCTCCCTCCCCCCTGGAGGGTACTCCCTGGAGGTGTGCGGCCCGCTTCCTAGAACCCTTATCCTATTTATGACCAAAATCTGCGATATTCCCTGCCCTATTTTATATGACCTGACCAAAAATTTGAAACCCTACTTATGACCTGACCCTTAAATTAGACCTGCGTTATAATTAGTTCCTAAGTTCAGACCAATGTCAAATTACCGCAAACATAATTTGTAAAGAGTTTTTGTTGATTTTCTTTTCGATAATGATGAAAAAGTGGCTTCTTCTTAAAACATGCCAAAATCAAGGCTAGAGTGCAAAAATCACACCCTATTTATGACCAAAATGTTCAAAATCGGCTAAAATCTATACCCTATTTATGACCAAAACAGCTGAAAAACCATACCCTTTGGGGCCGCACATACCTATATAGCCCATATAAGGGAGTACCCCCTCCCCCTGGGTTTTCT
Organism: Orbicella faveolata; assembly: GCF_042242905.1. Lineage (NCBI taxonomy): Eukaryota > Metazoa > Cnidaria > Anthozoa > Scleractinia > Merulinidae > Orbicella > Orbicella faveolata. Next base: position 16,243,382 of record NW_028301547.1, on the reverse strand, counting down.
CCCTACTGTCTGACTGGCTATTTGCAAAGATAATAACTTAGTTTTGTTTCTTGTTTTATCTTGGTTGCTGTTTTAATCTAGTGGTCTAAAATGACAACAAATGTGGTTGACACTCAATTAAACATGGGGTCTGTGTGGCTGAGGTTTATAAACAAATACCCCTAGTGATGAATCAAGTTAACAATAGTTAATATCATCATGATGCCATACCTAATCTTTCCCAAACTGCATGATACAATAACATACAAGTTCTCTCTCTCATTGTGGAAGAGTAAAGTATGATGTTCAGAATACCAGTGAGTAGTAATGTTGTGTGTTCATTCCAGCCAAAGTCAACCTCCACTGTAGTGATTGGGAAGACAGTTAGCAATGTAGAGGAACAAGAAAATGTTGCTGCAAAGAATGAGGACACTGAAGAGGAATGGGTGGAGCAGAAGACTGACTTGAAAAAATTACCACAACAGTATATGCAACTGTCAAAGATCAGACTAACAGGTATGTTTAGGTTAAGTTTTATTTCAAAATACTGTCAATTTTACCTCATGGGGATATTGAAAATCGGCATTTAAGGGAAGTGTCATCACATACATGTGAGATGTGCTTGTGTGATTTTTCTCTCTTTGCAAAACATTCATCATCACTGTTGCCTTGTGTCATCTTCTTCTACCACAAATTTTCCATTTCTAGCTACCTATTAATAGTGCCCTGACTCTTGAGGTTGTTTGGTATACCGTATTTTCCCATGTATAAGTCGACCTTTCAAGACCTAAAAATCAGTCCAAAAATTCGCCCTCGACTTATACATGGGTCAAAACTTGAGATCCAAGCGCCAGTCAAATAATTAGCATAATAATTGTCTTTCAATGTTAACAAACGTGATAAACGGCAGCACAGTTTACAACGTACGTTCGCTTAGCGATCTGTCTCTCCATATCAGAGCTTCAAGTTAAAATGCATCAACATTTATCCATTAAATTTTAACCTGAATCTTGTAGACACTCACTGGCTCAATTTTGTCATAAAGAACCAATATTTTTCCTTTAAATAAAGCTGTAGTAAAGCCGTCGGAGAAAATATCTTTCGCGCTTGGAACTTCTCTGCTTGGTAACCTGGCAGGATACGAGTGCGAGGACTTCTGTACCAGTACTTGACCGATTTCAAGGCTTGACTACCAAGTTCCCAACACACGCTTTGCACTTTGTTTATGGCGTCGTTCTGAAAGTCGTGAGCTTCTTTGGTGTTTTGCCTGTCTTATAAAGCCACTTTTAATCTCTTCGCACTTAAAAAGGCTTGTTTGAAATCCTTACGTTTGATTTTTGTGAGCATTTTACAAAAATTATCATCGAAAAGTCTGTATGCACATGTGTTGCTGAACTGGGTAAAACGCTCGTATACGTGCCATAATAAGCTTTAAAACTGCGCATTGAAACATGCTGTGATTTGTTTACATATCTGTGGTAGCTGAAAGATAATTTAAGAAATACAAGATAAGTTTTCCAAGAAATTCTTACCTGGAAATTAAGAAAATCTAGTTTTTGGCCTCAAAAATTGGGGGTTGACTTATACACGGGATCGACTAATACACGGGTAAATACGGTAATTATTTTTATGTCATTGCACAGAGACTTGTGATGTTCACCCAATGATTTTTATTGAAGTTTTATAGTACTCTAAATTTGTTTAAAAAATATTCTGTTCAAATTGTTCAAAGATAAAAGCTGTTTATTTAAGAGTAGATACGTATCTTTCTCATGTACAGGTCTAGTGGTGATCACAGAGATGGCTGGTTATGCTATAGCACCAGGGGCCATGCATCTTAGTACATTTTTGTGGGCAGGGCTTGGAACTGGCCTGTGCTCATCTTCTGCTAATGCTTTTAATCAGGTGTGTGCATGGATCTCTACTTTGAGGGTCAAACATTGATCTTAGAATTTTATGTGAATAGACCAATTTCAATATATTAAAATTCAGCCTAACACAATAGACCTCAGCACGAGGCTCTGTGGAATAAACCCCACAAACTCTGTAGTTATTCCCCAGAGTCTCATACAGGTCTACTGTTTTAGGCTGAATTTTAATATATAGAAATTGGTCTATTCCATGTTTCATTAGGGCACGACTTTCTGTAACCACACAATACCCATGTTTTCAATAGTTAGCCAATCAGGGAATGCAAATTTGTTTGACAGGCTGTCTCCTCTCGTGTACCACTTTTGGGTTAGTACATGGTCAAAGGGTGTACAACCCATTGCACAACCTTCATCCCTAGTATCAGGAATCACACATAAGCCAATTTGTTGAATACTGTACTGCTTTGACAATAACCTCTTTATGCCAAAACAAATTGTTTGCTGTTTAAGTCTGGGATTTATAGTAGTTTTGAAGATTCAAAGGCTACAACTGAAGTGATTTTCTCTTTGTTACCCAAATAATTTACAGATTTCCAACTAGTAGCTTGTGTCTGTGTCTGAGAATTGCTCAAAGTTCTTAGTGGTTACCAGTTATGTTCTTTTCTTTCAAATTGTACTGTCCATGAATTCTTGTTTCTAGTGGTTAGAGGTGCCTTTTGACTCTCAGATGAGTCGTACTCAAAACCGTGTTCTTGTCAGGGCTCGTCTCAGGTAGGCAGTATTATATGTAACTCACCTACATGTAGGATGTGTAATTTAACTTAATTCTTGGTTTCTCTTATTTAGTGCCTAAGTAGATAACGAGTTCGAGTTTCAGTTGTACGATAGTTGATGCAGGTGAACTATTTATCACACATAGAAACTGAGACCGAATATTCTAATTGTTTTTAGTACAAATCTAGTTGTTCAAAACTTTATCTAAATCCACTTCACAGACACTTTGAAATTGCTTGCAAAGAAGTGGCTGCCATTTTGTTGACAACCATGCAATGCTTAGTTTCTCATTATCTACAACAGAATAGATAGTGAGTAGCGTAGCCAATAAGAGGATTACATTTGCAATGGAATGCTGGTTACTTGAAGCATTTTGAACTTCAGGTTCCCTTTAACAGTTAACTTAAACCTATCTCTATTCCTGGTTGGAGAGAGGGACTGTGAGAGTCAAGTATGTTGCCTAAGAATACAAGGCAGTTACTCAGGCATGCACTTGGGGGTTGTTTATTAATTTTGTAATGTGACAGAAAGGATTTGTGTAGAAAATTGATACAAATGCTGTCATAAAACCCTTAAAACATTGCCCCAATTTGGTCATACATTTTTTTTAGCCATTTATTAATTTAAGATATTGTCTTTGTTTTTTTTCCTAGCCCTCTTCATGTAGTATTGTTTGGTGCAACAACTGGTGTATTAGGCCTGTCTGTGCTGTTTACTCAAGTGAATGGATTAACTGCAGCTCTTGGTTAGTACCATGCTTTATACAAGTAACAGCTGTCAACATTAAACTCTCCAACTAAGCCATATTGGTTAACACATTGTGCTAGAATCATTTTAGTTTGACAAGCTCTGCCGTTACTCAGCTCTGGCATAATTTCACCTCAGACTTGTGCTGAAACCCCATGTCATTATCCTTCAGTGGCATGATTTTGATTCAACCATCTTGTTACATGTGAGCTGAACTTGTTTCATACATGTTCTTGTTAATTTTTGATACCAACTTAGTGAGGTTCACTTTAAATTCAAATTTTACATTACGGTCTGTGACAAGTTGCTTACCATTAGTGTTGATCAAGCCCTGATTTTGTATTGAATTTGTTACTTGCAGTTTTGGGTTTATTTTAGACTCAGCTAAACTGAAGCATTTGAACGGCATTGCATTTCAGGTGCTGCCACTCTCCTTCTTTATACTTCTGTCTACACTCCTATGAAACGTCTAAGTATATTGAACACATGGGTGGGGTCAGTAGTTGGAGCACTGCCCCCCTTGATGGGCTGGGCTGCCTGTACTGGTGGATTGGATGCTGGTGGACTGGTACTGGCAGGGATTTTGTACTCTTGGCAATTTCCACATTTTAATGCACTCAGTTGGAACCTCAGGGCTGATTATTCAAGAGGTAATTAATGACATTATTTCCCATAATAAAGAGTCTAACTTTATCTGGATTTTGGTACTTGTAGATAAGTAACGATGTCTTTATTGTAACTGTGTACAGTCATAGACTGGTTATACAGTTGTGAGGGCCCAAGCTGGGCACACTGTGGGTGTATAATGGAGTTGTCTGCATTACAGCGGTAGAGATTGTTAGTATCAATATAATTATCCTGGTTTGTCTAGGACTAAGTGAACTACTCAGAATATTCACATAAGGTGTCCATAAGGAGAGGTTTGACTGTTTTGGAGAGGTTTAGCACTCTCTATTATTAAACATAGATCTCCACCATAGACTGTGAGAAGCATGGCCCCATTCAAGCATTTGTATGCCCCCTTCCTACATGTACCTTCATCAATCTATAGTAGGCTTTTGGTATAAAAGCAAAATCAATATCACTTACTTGTGTCTTCTGTACCCCTGCAGCTGGTTATCGAATGATGTGTGTCACAAATGCACCACTCTGTCGACGGGTAACACTCAGGCACTGTTTGGCACTGGTTGGTCTAACAACACTCTTGCCAGTATGCGATGTTACAACATGGTGGCTAGCTTTGACCTCTTTGCCACTTAATGTATGGCACACTTACTTGGGTTATCAATTTTATAAGGACTCAGACTCAAGATCCGCGCGGAAACTGTTTCGTTTTAGCCTGCTCTATCTACCGATTCTCATGCTCATGATAATGTTTCATAAGAAACCAAGAACAGAACAAGAGGAGACTGTGGTTCAAGTGACATGAGCCACAGTTGCTCTTAGCAAACCTATTTCATGAAGTTTCAAGCGGTGAATTTGGTGAATGATAGTCTGGATATTTGGCCATGGTTCTCGATTGGTTGGTTAACTTGGTAATATGGAAAGCAATAACTTGTGTTCTGCCCAGAAGCATTGCAGTGTGAACACCAGTTAACATTGACGCCATGAACATCATGTGTGAGAAACTTTAGGTCTTGCATGTGTTGTTAGACTTCAAGAACACTGCTTACTTGATATCAGAGAGAGCGGTTTTCAGTTGAATGTCATAAAACCGAAACCAAACCAATTAATTACCAATAGCCCAATTTTGATATATTAAAATTCTGCCTAGAATGATAGACCTTGGTATGAGGCTGCAGGGAATAAACCCCACAAACTCTGTATTTATTCCCTGGAGCCTTGTGCTGAGGTCTATTGTTTTAGGCTGAATTTTAATGTATCAAAATTCATCTGTTAGACTACCCACCTAAATCTAAAACCAAAGTAATAACGAAACCGGTGAAAGTAATTGCCTGATTACTATTGACACTCAATTTAAAACTGCTCTAATGCCCAAAGAATCTAAATAACATCTTCATATTGTAACCTTTGAGTTTGCAAATTTAAACAACGCTCATAATTTACATTGCTGTTGTAATTGATTATTCATACACTACAGTAACTGTATTTTATTGCATAGAAAAAAAATGGGAAGATTGGCATTTTGAAAGGCAGAATTTTACATGTAAAATACTGGTTATTAATATATTGCCATCTTCTTACATTGTAATAAATTTTAAGATGTAAAGTTGAACATCTGGAAACTCTTGAGAGTTTATTTATGGAGTGATTGTTTGAATTCCACACAATGAAGATTGAAAATGTTACAAAATGTTAAAAATTCATTATTTTATTTCACATATTTGTGGACATTACTCAGTCTGTGAATGTACATATTTACAAAACAGATAGTCATATTAACTCTGTTTAACCTTAATATTGATTTTAGGAAATGCTTTTATACATGGACATTAGAGCGATCTGTTTATAATTCACTGTATTTTCTCATCAATGTCGTCATCATCATCATCATCATATAGTAATACTTCTTTCTAGTGCCACAGGGAGTATACAAAAGATTTCTTTAAGTATGATGAAAGCAAACAAAGGAATCAAAAATATAGTTTACCTATTCCTTCCTTTACATACTTTCATCCAACTTACCTCTTTTGTGTCCTCCCTGTGGTTGTACTATAAAATTTGTGTGAACACATGTATAGAGAATTTGCAACTTGACATCAGGGCTATTTAGTGTCTATATGGCATACAGGCGAAACAATACTGCGGATTTGCTCAGAAAGGCATTTGTTCCTCAATACGGTACGGGTACTTTTAATTAAGCCTGTTCATACATCTGTACATCTTTTCAATATCCCATGTCTCTATGGTTACCAGAACTCTTAAGTTGATATTGCCCCAAAGTGCAAGAATGGGAACAGCAAAGCTAGTCTTTGTAGTAACAGTTCCTGTACCTGTTCCTGAGTTTTCTGCATTGTGGCGGCACAAACATTGGGGTAAGCACTGTTTCCTTCCTACAGTAGGATGGTCTTGGGGCAGGCTTCCATAGAAGATTTTGAAAAATGAAACTGTTTGAAAATACACAAGAAATACTCACTTGCAATATTACTATTGTTTCATTTGTTGGCATGAATCTCACACTTGGCACCTGAGGTTTGAAACCTCCACTTTGGAGTAAGTCCTTCATTTTGAATTCTTCTGGGCCGGGTTGTTCAAAAGCCGGTTAACGTTAACCCAGGATTAAAAGTTAACCGAAGTATTAATTTTTCTTGGATATAAAAATTAATGTTTTTCACTGCATATGATTTTTATAGTTTGAGATTATTCAAATTCAGCACTAAAGGACAAGCAATATAAACAGAAAACATCACCGAAGAGTTACAAAACTCAAGTCAAAATTCTCGTTAATCCTGAAATAGCAATCGGGCTTTGAACAACCGAGCCCCTGAAGTTTAACAAGTATTTCACCTAAACTTTGAAAAACAAAGTGTACTAGATTTTTCTTGTCTCATCGAGTTATAGAAAACGCTTCTTTTGTATAACTACTTAAAGTCTACAAGTTTACATATCATAAAGTGATTGGCTAAAGTCATCTACACTATTGGCCAGTTTTAAAAAGTCCTCACAAAATCTTATGGAAATCAAATTTTTGAGCTAATTTTATTGCTATTTAAAAGCTAGTAGACGATAATTATTAAGATAAAGAGTAATTTCGTGCATCTTATGGAATTCAAAATTTTAAAATCTTCCTTTCAGTCAGTCACTGCCGACTCTTAAGCCACACAAATGTCATAAGTGGAATTGGTAATAAAATCTTAGATTTTTGACTTTTGCCTGTAGTGTACTGCCAAGCAAATATACTGCATTTGACTGAACCAAGACAATTGTCTTGTAAAAACACCATCTCTATCACTTGCAACCATCAAATGGCTGTTTTCTAACAGTGATCAACAGGTTCTTATTTTCAACTAAACTAGTCCAAGAAGAAGATGTTGTGAAATTGTGTGATACCCAGTCTTTTCACTTCCTCTGCAAGATAAAATGAAACAGAAAACCAAAATTATCAAAAGACAAATATCCCAATCTACTATCCTATAGGATAAAAGAAAACAAAACCCTTTGCCTCTAAGATGCTGAGTTTCCTTGCATCTAAAAGATCTGAGTGCCTTAAAAGGAAAACTCCACTTAAACTTGTAAATTAAAGCTAAAGACCTAAACCATCTCTTATTAGGTGATCATGACTGGTAACAGAAAGTGAAATTAATGTATCTAATGTGAAACCACTTACCATCAATCTCTATAAGGTTTGCATTCTTTTGGTTCAAGATCACAAATAGTTCTCGCTGATCAGATTTTCTTCCAACAATCCAGCAGTCTGACATGGTCTTCACAAATGTTTCTCCATCTTCCTGAAAGCTTCAGATGTAAAAAGAAAAACTTGGTCAAACCAGAAACAATTACTCCATACATGAGGTCAGGAGGCCTGATAGCTAGGCAAGTATGCAATTTTTTTGGTAGAACACTTTCCTTTTGCAGTGCTTTTGTTGACTGGTTCAGGAACATATAAAATAAGCACTGATGGTGCATTGTAGGGCAAAAGTTGTTTTCTGCTACAGAAACTTGGATTTATCACTGGGCTACAACTTTGCAAGGGGTTTCCCATGTTAGGGGGGAAAATGAGCTAATAAGCAGAATCTCAAGATCCGGTTTAACGCACCCTCGGCGGGAATTTCTATGCAAGAATTTTTTCTTCGTGAGAATTTAGTTCTTGCTGGGAATACTAGAAAGATTTTGCTTCCCAGTAGGATTCTTGCCAGGATGCTGGAGGAGAATTTTTTCTTGGCAGGATCCCGGTGAGTACAGATTTCTTGCCAGGATTCTTGCCAAGATACATGGCAGGAATTTTTCCCGGGAAGGTTCCTGCTGGGAAAATGGGCCACCTCGGTGGGATCCCAGTACCTATTTTACAAGGGTGATGTGCAATGTTCTAACAGGAAGTTCACACGGTTAGTGACATAAAGTTGGTAGGGGACCTCATATCAGAGTAGGTTTGTACCGGTAGGAAGAAGTGGGGGGGCTGTGAGTAGGATTTTGAGGTAGCTCCTTTCTCTCCTTGACTCTTTTAGACTGCAATTTCTCACCTTGCAAAGTCTGCACTTATGTCGCCCATCAGTCTCATGATTTCAGGTGCAATACAGGGCAGCGAGGATTTTCTGGAGTGAACAGATGACTTCTGTGCTAGGTTCATATGGTTGAAGTACAGATAACGATACTGTTGGTCTGAACTGCAGATTATCAAGGCAACATCAGAAAGTTAATGTACGTCAGGATTAATTTATTTTTAACTTACAGTCGTATGACCTAAAATAGTTTTAACATTCAGTAAACTGTAGAGGATGTGAGATCTTAATGTTTATCATAATGATGTTCTTGAGCACTGCACTAATAAATTGCTTTTAAAACATGATAAATTAAATGTAACGAATAGATGCATTTCTGTTAAACAATTTCATAATGAGTCAGTTTCCTATCCTGATGAAAAATCTAATATCAATGCATTTATAAATTTATTAATATTAAGTTTTTTTCCTCATTATAGTGAACTAACCCAATAAACTAGGTGAATTTATCTTCATCTACCATTATCTGTTACTTTTTCTTATGTAATGTTTGTTTAAATTAAAATAAATTTCTACTGGGTGCTTTGCATCATAAATGAAACATTTGATAAGGTTAACTTAATATATCAAAGGCAAATGTCAGCACAAAATGTTAAAAAATACCTTTGCTGCTTCTTTGCACTTTGTTCGCCAATAACATTAGCCAGTGTTGTTAGTTGAGGACCAATAATGTTGTCAATCTTTTTATAGAAGTCTAGGGTTGGGTAAGGACCTTAAAACAGAACACACAAAAATGTAAATACATAAAATGTCAATAAATTAATTGAACCAAAATTGGGGTACTATAAATAGATTTACATGTGACTTACCAGATATCATTAAACATATGGTGGCTTCTAATGCCTGGGTCAGGGAAAGCAAAAACAGAAATAAACATTAAATACATGTAAGTATAGCACTAAGAAGATGTGATACCCTCCAAACCATTTAACATAAGTGTTTATTAAACGTTACATTAGGGCTGTGCTCTAGAAGCACCCAGGTGCCACAGGTGACTAACTTTTGCCTTTGGGCGACTGGAAAAACTCACTTTTTTCATATAAGGTTAGGTGCTGAGCACCCAGGATTTCATTGTTAGGAACCTTCGGGCTCCTTGTAATTTTTCTTAGACCAGAACCTTGGTTATAATCATGCTTGAGTGCAGTGCACTTCAAAGTAACATAATGTTGACAGCATCCTGCTGACTGACACATCACACCATTAATAATTTATTGGTCAATTCAGAGTATGGCATTTTGGCAGCCAAAATGCTTGGAAAGATACCTGATTGAAAGTATAAAATTGTACCCCACCCTTGATTGGCCATACCTTGTATACAACTAACACTAGCTCCTCCTGCTCAGTGTCTGTGTTGACAAACATTTTTGGTGGAGTTTGTGGTGTCGGTACATCACCAAGTTCAGTCGGACCAGTTATAAATCTATAAAGAAAACAAAACTCGGTATTTAAAATTTCTGTTAATACACAGAACCTCATACACTGATTAGTAGGTGGAACTTGCTGAGAATAAGATGGCTGGAGAGTTGACACACTCAACCAGCTTCCTTAATAATTCCCTCCCAGTCAAACTCATGATCTCTTGTGAGTAAAGTGGTATATCAGCAGACCTAGTGTAATAGTTGATACAGCCTGTTCCAGGCATCAGTTAGATGGGAAGCTGTGCAAAAAATGGCAGAGAAAAAAGGGGTATAGATGTAGAACTTTCCTGTACACTCTCCTCACTTTCCACTGTTTTTGCAGTGCTCTGCACTAACCAACCCACTGGAACAGGCTGAGGTAGATAGGGTAAAGCAATGCTGCAACAATCCTCCTTGTTACTGTCTACCGGCAGGTATACATTATGAAATTGTACCAACTGTTTTTTAACTGTTTTAGTATGGTATATAGTATCGTATAGTGGTAGTGTAAGTAGCTGTGGTAATGTATTGTAGGTGGTGTAAGTAACTTACTGTACCAGTACTGTAACTAGTGTAAGTAGCACTATTGTATTGTAAGAAGCGTTTGTGAGTATTTAGAAATTGTGAAAAGTGTGAGTGAAAATGGATTATAAAAAACTGTTTTTTTAAACCAAGTTTCTCTCAGCTTAAGTTAAGAATAATGAATAATTAAAAGTCGGCATTCAAGGCTAGAAATCCTTAGTTAGGAATAAAAAGTTAAATTCTCTCTTCCTAGCCTGGGTTGTTCGAAAGGTGGAAAAAGCTATCCACCAGATAAGTCACTATCTAGCGTACAGCGTGGTTTGTTCTGTTAGCACTTATCCATTGGACAGCGATTTATCCGGTGGAAAACGTTATCCAGTCTTTGAACAGGTGAGGCCAGGTCTGTAAAGGAGTGGTTGATCAGTACCTTCCATGATGTGACTTGGGTGGAACAACAACATAACCTTGAGATCTTGGATTTTCCATACTCTGTGAAAACAGTTTGCCAGTATGTTTATTAACCCTTTACTTCATGGATGTCCTTCAGTAAAAATGTGTATGTTACAGTTGATATTAGATTTCAACTACTGTGGAAATAGACCTTATTTTTTGAACCTCCAAGGGAAACGAGAATATTTTTGAAAAATAACAGGGTAGTTCAAGAAATTGGGGGATAAAATTACAGTGTTCAACTGACAGGCAGGAAAAGACTTTTTGTCAAGTTCTCAGAAAGTTGAAAAAATTGAGGGTTCGAGAAGTTGGGATTCCATTGTACTGTATGTGATTTGTTTCTTCTGGTTAATTAACGAGAAGAAAATGAACCACTTAATGATATAGTTGAAATCAAAACTAAACTGAGATAAAACACTTAGTACACTAGGTAGATCTATCAATTGCTGTTCTTATGAAAGCCACACATGACTGTAAACTTAATTGATCCAATGAAAATGTTGGTTCAACAAGATACATCTTCTTCCGAGATGAAAAGTACCAAAATGAAGTGAAACAGACAGAAAATATTCTCCAGCCTACCTGGAGATCTATTGAAGGAAACAAACTTGTCACCAAGTATTTATACAATGTGCGCATATCTTCTTGTTCAAGACCACTCCTGTATAATCAAATATAATCAATTAGTTATTAATAGTTAATAGTTCAGAGGTTATCTGACTAAATTAGGGAATGAAAATGGGAATTTCAAGAGGTACAGTTTCACCCAGTGGTGGATCTAGGGGAAAGGCCCCCTTCCCCCCTCCTTATTTTGCGTAAAAAAAGAAAAAATCACAGAAGAAAGAAAAGCCTGCAGGGCAAGCAAAAAAAAACAGTGGTCCCCCTCCTCCTTAGCTCAAGGTCTGGATCTGCGAGTGTCACTTATCTTCTCTTTACCATGTGACATAAAGGCCTCTGCCAAGAGTACAATTCATGTACGACTGTTTATTAAATACATGTATGCTACTTACCAGACAAGTTTTTCAGAATAGAGAAAGGCAGTATATCTTATTTGGCTGAAAATCAAATAAAATATTGTCACTTGGATGTTAGCGAGGGAACGATCAGTTAAGTTAAGAAATAGAAAGCATTCTTCATGATCCTCTCAAGTTATAGAAACATGAGTGAATGTTTAAGAGGACAAACAATGCTGTGAGAACACAAGCTGCAGGGGAGTGTTCAGTGATTGCAGACAGGAGCAGGAACAACAAAAAGTACCTGCTAGGTGTTTGGATAGGCTCGTTCAATAAAGCACAAGGAAGCGTAAGTCCATGTTGTCAATGTATTCTGAGGCTAGTAACAAGTCTTACAGTTTGCACATAAGTTGTACGTGAATCGAGACAAAAATAACATGAGACAACAACTTGAACCACGAATGTAAACAAAACTGTGCATGAGTAGGTTTACAAATTATATGCCAATTAAGTATGTTAATTCAAGCCTGTCTGATGCTAAGTCACCGTCACTCATGCAAAAGAAAATTGCAAAGAGATAAAGGTTTTTAATATATTTTTTTTATTCCAACCCCAGAAAAGGAAAGTTGTAAAAGAGAGAGTCAGGTTTACCTGAATGAATGTTCAATCACATTTATGAATGACTGAATCCTAAGAAATGTGTTTTTGTCCAAAGGCAAAAAATTTATTCCTAAGAAAAAAAAGTAATTGTTTGAAAATTTAGTCCATGATCATTCAAATATATATTACTTATTGTAGCATAAAAATAAAATTATGTTATGTTTTGCATTTTGTATGATATGATAGGTGCATAATACATGCAGAGAGCTATCAAGGTGTTTGAATAAGGCAATGGCATTTATTTAATAATTTTTTGGAGATCAGATTGTAAACAAGAATAGCTAAGGCAGGCAGTAATTTTTAACCAAATCCTCTTCAAGAAATATCTTGAGAATTTATCTGTTAAACTTACCTGAAAACACATCCAGAAGATCAAACTTAGAAAAATTTAGAGTCTGTAAATACTGTACAGAAAAATCAAATATTCAGAAAAAGTGTTAAAACATCAAATAAAATGCCATTAATTATTGGTAAGCATGATTGTACAGTTGTAATATTTTTACACAAAAAGGACCTTTCAAAATATTTTTTATTATGCAGAGAGTGGCTTAGATGGCAAACTGCAATCTGTGAGTCGATGTTGAAGCCCCGTCCACACTACGCCACAGAAATTTGAAAACCCAGCTTTATTTCTACGGTCAGGCCTACTGTCCATACTAATCTGTCAGGAAAACGGAGCTTTTCGAAAATGCTCTTCAAACCAGAGGAATTTGAAAATGCTAGCTTTTCATTTTAGTGTGAACAGAAAACGTTTTGAAAACAGGGCTTTTCAAAAACAATGGCATCATGATAATCGTGTGATTTTCCTGTCCAAGATTTCCTCAAACACAAATCTAAAATGACCCGTGATTGTTGCGTTTTAAAATTTATCCTGCGTAGTGTGGATGGAAAACATTAGCTTCTTGATCAATGCGTTTTCAGAGTGAAAATGCCATTTTCAAATTTCTCTGGCAAAGTGTAGATTGGACCTCAGAAAACATGATTTACAAAATCATGATCTAATGTATGATTGTAATGTATGACTATGGATATAAACCAGATGTAAAATGAACAGCAGATTTTATCCATTGCAACTAATTGGCTCATTCATATAATTTTCAAAAATACAATGTAGCCTCTCCCCACATGACAATAAACCATTGTTTAATTTAGAACAAGCTTGCACATTAATTATTGGCTCTTTACGCAAACAGGAAACACTTACAGATGTATAGAAATGTTCCACTCTCTTACACAGGGCTTCAAGGTTGAATGTCTTCAAAATGTATTCAAACGTTCCATTGAAAAGCTTAAAAAATTATAAAACAAAATTAATATAATCAATATGTTAATTGTTCTATAATATTCAGTATATCGATTCCGCGTTTGATGGCTGATATCTGCCAGGACTTAATTCTGGTATCTGTAGCATAAAGGTACTGGGATTATTCCTTCACAATTCCCATATGGGATGTTAATCCATCACAGTCCCTCTCCCTAGGTAGCTTTGTCAAAGTTATTCAAAATTCTATATGTCTGGATAAGGAGACGATTGAGAGTGGAGAGACTCACACCCAGATTTGTGATCCTGATTCCAATAAACAGTCTAATTAGGCAAGTGCTAATTTTAGATATTTTAATACAGTGGAACCCCGTCTGGACTTTCAGCCAGCCTGGTAAAATGGCCACCTCGTTATTACGGTCACTTTATTCTGGCCCGAAGAAAAGCTGAGGCAGTCAATTTCTTAATTAAAAAAGAACCCCTTTAATACAGCCAGATTCTTGTGGCTCATTGGTGACTGGATTAACAGGGAAAATCCATCGTAGTTAAATTGTTAATAGAACTGGAATACGAAACCATCTAATAACAACAAATTTGGTACCTTGAACATTTTGTATGCTTGCTTCAAGACTGCATCAAGAACAGAATCCTGTTTACAAAATAATATTATACTCAAATGATGGCAACTTCTGTTAGCAATAATTATTGAAAACAGAGCAAAGAGAACAGAATGACAGCTGTTGAGGTAGGGATCAAGGCATCATTAATACCAACCAAAACATCTTCGTCATGGTATTCAATGATCATCTTGCCATCCTTCGCGGTCTTCTCACTAAAAGGAATGCTGATGGTCTGTGGAGCAGCAAGATAAACACATAAATTAACATTTATAGTAAGCTTAACCCATGGAGAACAATTTTATCGCCTCTCAGAGGGCTAAACTTTAACTCAATCTGCAAGACCCCTTCACAGAATCTTGCGGCGGTGATTGCCACTTTAGGCATAAAATAATATGATTACCGGTATCAGTTGAGTAAGGCACAATGGAGCTTTGGTGACGAAGTTTTGGACTTAAATTTTTGGTGTTGCCACAGGCAACTTTCCTTGTTTCCAATGGTAACAATATCATCGCCTGCAATTTTGCGTGCTTTGCTGCCAATAATGTCAAAGGTTGACAAGTTGCCACTGGAAACGGAGCCAGGTGCCCTTGACAACAACACAAGTTGAATGTTAAGAAGATCTGGTCACCAAACTGTTGTCGCACCTTACTCAACTGAGAATCGTAGCATATTATGATATTAAATCCCCATTAGATTCTTCTACTTGTCACATTCATTGACAGACTAGAAAGGCCGGAGTACATAGTCCATAACAAGTTACTGTCCAGTCAGTAAAAGTAAAAAAACATTGTATCAAGTGGACATTTCCATACTCTCAACTACATACATTCACATGATGCAACAATTGTAGAACAGACTGACTGTTAAAACCAAGGCTACAGCCTTCTTTTTAATGCCATTTAACAGCAAATTAATAAAAGCCATTATAATTGACTTACCATGATCATCCAGAATTCTGGTTCTGCTTCAAAAAAGACTTGCCTTGTTTTTTGAGTATGAAGAGAGTTACAGGGCTTGTCTGGTGAGAATGTCCTGCACAAAAAACAAAATGAAATAATAATATTGTAAAAATAGCATTAATGGGAGTCAGTGCATTGGATGAATATTTATTTTCTTTCTAATTACATTTCTTAAATGGTCTCAAACAAAACTGACGCAGTAACACTTGTTGAAAGGGTGGACAATGCTTTTCTCCAAAATCAGCCATATATTATGTCCACTGGATCTGATTTACTTAGTGAATAGTATTATCTATTAGTACTTTTGAACATCTAAGATAGATAGGAAAAGAAATTCAATCTTACTGTGTAAACTTTACCAATGCCTCACACAGTCCAATATTCTTGATTTTCCTGTCTAGGTCTTCACCAGTTGGGATATAAAGAACAATCTTTTCTTTTTCCTGTTGTAAATGAAAAAGTCTGCTTTGGGCCAAGTGATCCATACTGCCCAAGCCTATCCTGGTTTCTGAGGCATTAAGATCTAGTGGTAGATACCCTATTCTATCCCTGGATGGCATGCTAATCCATCGCAGGGTTTTACATCTCCCAGCATTAAATGAATTTGCTGATTACCATTTATAAAACTGGATGGAGAGAAGCACTGTGAGAGTAAAGAGTCATCCCTAAGAACACCAAGTTATGACTCCAACCAGACCTCAAAACTGAACCCCTAAATCTGGAGTCCAGCACGTTAACTATGAGACCATATCCTGCACTGCATTTTTTGTAGATTACACCAACGGTATTTAATAAGCATTTAAAACATGTGACGTAAAGGCAAAATTCAGGGTTCATACTCTCTTTTGAACTAAGAATCCAAAGGCTTTCCAAGGACATTCCAATTTTTCAAGGACTCCATCCACCTTAGTTTGTAGTTCTTCCACTATGTGGACAATTTTTTCGTCAAACATTCGGCAGATTGCTCCTTTTCCTTCAAATTTCTACATTTTGCAAGGACCCAACAAACGTTTCAACTTTGATATTCAAATTCAAAAACTTTCAAGGTGTATGCAAATCCTGGTGTATATAGTCATAGTCTTTGACATATACTTGTGTGTGCAAGCAGACAACCTACTTTGGGGTAGAATTGTGAAAGTCCTGGAATATCTTTAGAATGGAATACATGGTACGTAACTCCCATTACATAATATCAGGAATACATAATACATACTCAACAATCCCACTTCTGACACCATGTAAAGAGAGGGACGCACACACTTCTGAGTGTAGGTTGAAATGCGTTTTTACTCTAATCACGAGACCCTAGATATATCGGTATCTCACAATCATTTAAGTGTCAATCAAATCCATCAGAAGCGGCGTATGTTGTAACAATAAAAAGGATGGGGTACTCGTTGAACCCTTCAGGGGTTAAAAAAGCCGTATCGGTACCTCTTAAGGTATCAGTAAGGGGAAAATTTGCAATTTTGCATAATTTTACTTTTTTAAGCGGTTGGATAAATCTTAAAGTAATCTTTAAGATAAAAAAAAACTCCACGAAAAAATCTTATATCTGCCGCTAGTTATTGCGCGAGAAAGATTGTTTTGCATATTAATTACTTAATTGAGAGTTGACAAGTTCTGTCAAAGGAGTTAATTATCGAGGCAAGAAGTCACATGACATCAAGATCATGCTGAGTTGACACGCAATTCGCGTGCCATAATCAGTGGCGGATGTCTTCGAAGAAGACAGAGCGATCTTGCTCGTTTTCATCGGCTAAAGGAAGGCCAAAGAAGGCGAAAAACACTTTCAACAAAGAGTGGGCCGCTAAATTAGTGGAAAGCGGCAAAGGGTTCGTTTTACAATCAAGAAAAATTGCTAGATGAATGCGACAACGATCACGATCACGAAGCCAGCGAGAAAGCCGAAATGAGCGCAAGCCGTGCTAAAATACTGTTGCAAGAAACTGTCAAAGCAGAGGAGATTGACGAAGAGAAGTGGACGAAATTGAAAGGCAGATCGATTGTACAAAATTAGAATCAGCAGTGCAATATTTTTTTTTTCTTACCCAGCTATTGTCATTTCTTCCAGTATCTTTGCCTTTGCATCAACATCAGTCGATATAGTCCCGTTTACGACGTCCTCTCCAGCATTTCCCTTTGTGCACTTGCATTTTCTCGGGAACCTTCTACGGGCCTTCGGCATGTTAACAGTGACATGGTCATAATTTTGAAGATTAGTCAACCGATACGTAAAATTTCGAACGCTAATATAGTAAATCAAAAGATAATTTCACGTTTACTAACTTTGGAATTCTGACTTCACACATGAAAAAGCGGTTTATTCACTGGTGAATAATTTACCGTGCGCCGTCGCAGAAATTTGTATCTGTTCCATGTTAACTGTCACAGTCCTATTGTTATACAGAAAGTTGATTCCTCTGCAGTGTCTCCCTTGGTGTGATAATCTCATAACACTTGGATGCCGCCAAATTTTATTTTTTCTCTGTTTGTCGAAAGTAAAAAATAGGCGAGTTGTACGTGCATTTTGAGTTCCAGGTCGGCAGCCCCTGGTCCAAATTGGCTGAAATTCAGAGAGAATGTTGTCAGAACGATCGCCGACAAAACTGTGTCTGCAAATTCTGATTACTCTTTTCATTAAAAAGTTATGCCTTTTTTTCGCGGGCAGTCCTATTTTTTAACCTTTTTTAACTTTATCCTCTTGTAAAATAATAACAAATGCATGTGCCAAAAATCTGAGACACGGTTTTTGAGGTCAATGTGTGAAGAAACGGATGCCATGTTAATCGTTTTCTCCGATCTAAATTTAGCGGGTGTATACCTTGATTTATGGGTTCATGAAGCTTTGTAAATATATTCGCATTTTCGAAACACGGTAAATTTTTACCTTTTTAAACAGGTCAGGTCATAATCTGTAGTTATTAAGCTTCCAGTAAATATACGGTTTATATGGGTTTTTGTTAAAGCCACGAACGCTAGAGCGGACCGCGCGCGGATGGTCAAATGGGTTACACTGATACCTTAAGGTGAACAGTCTTAAAAGGTACACAGCGGGAGCTTTTTTGTACCTTTTAGGGTGTTGACCTGAGAAAAATATCACAGGAGATTGATCCACTGATGAAGTGGCTGCAGCCTCGAAACGTATGTATGTTTACATACTTTTCGCGCAATAATGAATATTTACTACGTTTCTTTATCTACATGTAACAGGAGATTTATTGTTGTTTTAGAATTGGTACCTCTAAGGGTTGAAAAAAAATTCAAGCCACACCAAAACTTTCCAATGAGCACCCTGCCCTTTTTATATGGAAGTCTTCCCCAGGATGTAACTAAGGAAACTGGCACGTTTTGTGCCAAAAAAGAAGGGGGGTATCCATATGAGACTTCTCAAGCCTCGTATCGATATCGTTGAATTGTGGACAATAAAATAAGAACTGGAATGTGCATCGATATATACTAATGGTCAATTTGTACCAGGACTTAAGCTTACTGTATATATGATTTAAATTCGCCAGTGAGCTACTATTCAGCACGGTGTATAAGTGGAAACCAACAAAACGAAATAATCTTTTTGAGATTGTTTCTTGAATGAAATGAGATGGCTGAGGCCTCCAGGTCAATTTTGGTACGCTTGGGCTTCTAATACCGATATTAAAGGCTGCCAGGTTTTGCAGCCATAACAAAGCATAGTCTTCTAAAATCATATCACATACCATCCCTTCCTTTGGACCAAAAGTAGAATTGTAAATAAAGAAATTGACAAGACCGGGAGATGTTTTCATGGCTGCCATCTTGATTTTTATGACAGTTTTTGCGTAACACATGACGTATATTTTGCCGAGTGAGAAATTCCGCTGACAAATTCCGTTTGTAATCAAAGCACACAAGATGGCGGCCCCCGGGGAGGAGACAGCGTTATTTTCCAACTTCGAAGCAGGGCTTTTGCACGTAAAATGTAAAACGAATTAGTTCAGAAACTGATTTTAATTTCATTTTGATCATGATGGATGACATTTCGGTCAGGAAGCGGCATCTAGAAGACAAACTAGCACAGGTATTTCCTGTCGAAGCATTGCTCCATTAAACCTTTCCCGGGAACCCTTGGCGGTTAAAAAATTAATATGTGTCTTGTTTTCACTCTTACTTTAATTAGCCTCTACAAACATCTTATGGTGAGAAATCAAAATTATTTTAAATACCACGACGGATTACTCGTTTTATTGATATCTTCTTAATGATTTAGGAAAAAAATATCCTGGCCTTTCTAAAAGAAAGCTTGGAAAAGACTGATCAAATTACTGGAAACATGGTAAGTATGATTCCTTTGGTTGATGTCCACTTCAAACTAATTCAACTGAAAAAAAGTTTAAAAAATAAAAATATATTTAATTCAACTGCAGGGGCTAGTGTAGTGACCATGCATGCACGAGGCTACCTCTGTAATTTTGTTCCTCTCATAGCATTTTTGAAATACAGCATATCTTGGTTCACCCATGCTGCTGATCATAGCTTTTGCTAAATTAAGAGATTTTGACCAAAAAATCTCTTTGCAGCACTACAAGTTAAGAGAGGTTGCCCCTTGTAGTAATTTATCCTCTGCATAAGTATGAGGATACGGACATTGACAATTTGGTTGCAGAACCCTTGCAGTCTGCAGACCTTAAATTATTGACAAATAAAAAAGGAAAGAAGAAGGAATTTCGCATATGACTTAGTAAGCCACTACACTCAGGACAACTACATGTAGAGGGTAATATTTGCTGTTTGCATCGGTGGAAGAAAACACAATCTTGTTATGTGACTTGTATGTTTGTAGCTGGACATCTTGTCCAAATTTGAAGTACGCATACACAAGCTGGAGGACACCATTGTTCCTGTGCACAGAGAAACGGATGACTTGCAGAGAAGACAAGCTAGTATCCTTCATAAGTTGTAAAAAAAACTCATCATCTTTTGCACCTAATCGTAAACATGTCATGAAGAACATATCCTTCATGGTCAATAATTTGAAGTTTTGCAGACCAGTTAACCAAACTTTTACACCCAAAGTACAATGAGGGTCTTACAGGGGGGTCTCTGACACAGTTCACGAACAGAAAAAATAGAAGAGCACGGATCATCAATAAGAAAATTTTGTTTTCCTGAATTACAGAAATAAGCAAGCAAGATACTCTTTTTAATAACCTCTTCTTATACTAGAAAGAGTGTTTGAAGAGAGCAAAATCGTGAAAGGCTGAGTCAATGCTCCATATTGCTGAATCACATGTCTAAGTCACTCTTGATAGACAACTCTAATTATTTGGAGGAATTGCATCTCAAAATCACATAGAACAGAGTAGCGAAATCATGAATATCGGTTACTAATTCAAGTTCTTCATGGGTCACACAAAACCCTCAGGTTACAGATCACGAAGCATAATTTCCTAAATTCACGTTTCACGGGAAAAAAAAATCAGCTAATCACACATCATGAGAATACCCCTGTACGACCCTCTACAATTCAACACAGTTGGTATAGTTTTACCGCGTTATCATATTATTTTCAACAAGACCGTAGTATGAATGAAAATATTAACCAGAAGCTCCCTTGGATAAGGAGATTCAGTACTGATGTGTTAAAAATATTCCAGCAACTTGATATAGCGATACCAACTGTGTTGTACTTCTGGCACAAGTTCACACTGCAGTCTACCAAACTTAAAATTAGTGTTGATGATTCGCGTTATGTTTGATACACAATGAAATGTTTAGCTTAGATGTTTAGTCCATTGTCAAATGCAAACATTTATTTCCCTGTAAGTTTTCAGCTTGGTAATGCCTCTTTAACTCCTCCTAGACATTGATAAATCTTTAGCGGCTTTGGATCATGTGATCAGTTACCACCATGTTTATGCCAGCGTTGAGCATGTCATTAGAGATGCGTAAGTTGCTACTAGAATGAATTATCACACAATTAAGAAGAGGAAAAATGCTTGTTTATGGTTTAATAGTGAAAGACATACACACGACTGTCAGGATAAGGTGGGTTAGGTTGGAAGACTTACCTAGGGATAACATACATGGAAATGTCTAAAACACCCTCAGATTGTTGTGGACCCCTCACAAGCTGACCAAAATCAAAGTTCTTCACCCAAAACATTATTTTTAGTGATATTTCTGTAGATTTTAAAGAAAAACATCCTTTAGAGTTTTCTCAAAGTGGGTGCCAAAGTCTTTTTATTAACATATTGTTATGATGAATCCTGGTAGAGTTTTAGGATTTTTTGAACGAGACAAAAAAATGTTTGGCGTGCGTTCACATGGACTGTATGTTTTGCACATTTGACATCATCACAAACATTTTTTTGTTTATTAACAGCCCTTCTGGCCAACTTGATGCATACATCAAGAATTTGGAGAGAGTGTTGGATGCAATTGACTTTTTTAATCAGAACAATCCAAACTGTTTAGAGCTCTCAAACCTGGTAAGTGTTTTGTTCTGAATAATTATTTGTTATAACATGAGTACCTTTTGGCACAAAGAAAAAATTGGCTCCCTGCAGATTCAGATTGCAATTGCAATCTGATAGGCCCTGATTCAAATCTGCCTGTATTTATTTTTTTGGGTAGGGAGGACGGAATTACATAGAGTCAAAATGCTAACTAGATGTTGAGAGACATTGATATGAAAGACAGTAATACAAGCACCCTACTTGTATATCTTAGTCAGAATGTCATTGTCTTACTTTTGTTGTAGTTCTTTTTCTTTAAAGGTTCTAGATTATTCAGTCAAGAGAGTCTTTTATTAGGTTTGTTACTTAATAAACAAGTTGCAATCCTAATACACCAAACACTTATACCTTTGCAGTCTTCCTTGCGTGACTATGGACGTGACTCACTAGGGAAAGAATTCCGTCTCCTGCTGAACAGGCACAGCAAACCTGTTCCCGTGGAGATGATCTTGGCACTGATTGAGACTCAACAAGGTGATAAGTTAGTCCTTAAACTCCTATTGTTCCCCAGTAAATATTAGACACCAAACTTTTCGTGGAAAGTGTGATACCAAAATTGACATGCTGTACTAAAACATCATACCAGTTAGCCCTGAGGTCTTTTCTTTTTATCTCAGAGAGGTTTTCTGTGGACTTTTTAAGAGTGGGCTAACTTTCAGGTGAATAGGGGCTCCAAAGGGAC
Organism: Orbicella faveolata; assembly: GCF_042242905.1. NCBI lineage: Eukaryota > Metazoa > Cnidaria > Anthozoa > Scleractinia > Merulinidae > Orbicella > Orbicella faveolata. The sequence continues at coordinate 16,220,833 of NW_028301547.1, read as the reverse complement.
TGGTAAAACATCTGTTTTATTTTAGAGTACCGACTGCATGGAAGCAAGTACTGGTCAGCAAAACAAAACAAAAAGAATAATAACAATTCAGGAAAAACTCTCTATGTCATAGTGCATCTTGAAAAGCGTGGCCAATGCTTTCAAGTTTGTCTTTTGAAATCAAAATCCTCTTCAGTCACTCAGCAGAAATATTTGAAGGAGTTTATTATTGTTAGAAAAATATATTTGCTTCAACTTTTAGCATAGTTATTTGCTGAGGAATGAAACTCTTTTATGTCTATATTTTTATAAATATTGTAATACCTCATTTCTTGTTCAGTGCATGTAGTGAGACTGGTCGGTCAAGCTTTCCTTTTGGAAATTTAAATTATGTAATTATGTGTGTTTACTGTCTTTAGACACCCCAAAGGAAAATGTCAAGCTGGAACATTTATCAGGTCTGTAATGATATCATGTTGAGCTAAGAAGGGGTTATGTTATGTTAAAGTAATATATTTGTAATATTACTAAGTAGTCATTAATATTAATTACTGGGTGTTTCTATTTGAATTCAGGGATTTTTATTATTCTTTTCAAACCATGCATTGTTATCACATGATTGGTTTGATTGCAGTATTTCAGTGGATTAAAAATTTAAATGCATGTACATGTACTTAGTTATATATGTAATGTTTTTGTGGAAACTTGAAGTTACACATAATTATTATTGTGATTGTTACTTGGAAATGCCACCTGATTATTACTATTCTCTTTCCATTGTTTGCAGAAAGAGTTTTGGAAGACTTATGCACCATAACCCATTGGTTGAATGGACCTGGTAAAGATGATTCTACGGGTATGTGAGTTTTAAGTGGTAAAAACATTTCAAGGCTCTTCTTGTAGATCTTTGAGGATAATGTTAACAATAAAATTGAAGGATTATTAAATTATTTAATATGTTATTGAGGGCCTTGACGAAGATCAGTGACGATCTTGAAAGAACCTTAAAATTCTTGACAAACATCTGCAACCGAAGGATCTTCTAGGTTCTTCTAATGATCAAATTGCACGAATCTTTATTAGCTAAGATTATTTTGTAATTTCTTACATTTTTCCACCCTGGGCTTCACTCAGTGGTATTTCCTGAGTTAAACTATTTCTGCAGAAGGGTTTTTTATACGTCCTACCCTTCTGTATATGTGCTTAGTCATTTAAAGATTTTCCCATTTAAAGCAAACTTATGTCCAAACACAAATTGTGCACAAATGCACTTTTATGGCCACTCATCTGGATTGCACATGTTACTTAAGAGTCAGTTTATTACAAGCATGGCGGCAATTTAATAGTTGGATTTTCACAGTTCTAGTTTATTATATTAAGATGGTTTTCCTTTTTTTTTTGAGCAGAATTTATGAGTGTCTATGCACAAATTCGATCTAACTCCCTTTTGAGGTCACTTCAGGGGTGAGTATTTTTTAAATGACCATATTGTGTTGGCTTACTTTTGGTTGATGAACAAAGTTGTCTTCAAATGGAGAGAAACCTGGAAATAAAAAGTTAACTAACAACATTTAAATCACATCGTTATCTTTTCCCAATTTTCATGGAAATGGTGCGATTCCTGTTGGGGACTCAGATTTTTTTCTTTGTCCCACACTCTTGTCATGTTGATCAGTTCAAATTTCACATTTCATTACCAAGCTTAAAATTCACCATCTTTATTCACTTACCACAGTCACAATGACTTTGACAGTGCTCATCCTAGCAGTATGCAGGACGCCTGTCACATATGAACTCAATTATTTAAATGACCTTGCTCTCCAAGAGTTCTCGTAGCTCAGTGGATAGAGCACCTGCCCGGTGTTCGGGAGGTCATGGGTTCATTTCCTGTTGGGGACTCAGATTTTTTTCTTTGTCCCTCGCTCATGCCATGTTGATCAGTTTGCTTTTCACATACATTTCTTGTTGGACTAAATAGACATTTCATCACTGACACCACTTTAAATTACATTGCATTACATTGCATAAGTTTGTATTACATTGCATCCCAGTCCATGTCACAAATATTGAGAACACTTCCTATAACATTACATTTATTCAGTATACCTAGATATTCTTTGTCAGACTTGACAAGGATTTTTGTATTTTTACCTTCACAGGTTAAAAGATGTAAGTATCATGTAACAAATGATTAACAGTTTAATTAGAAAGTATATTGAGGGATGATGCATGCAGGAAGTTTAAAGAGTACAAAAAAACAGAAGAATTCTAGCTTCTAGAGTGCATCTGTCCACACTCAGGGGTGCATGATTGGACGTTTTTGTTTCTTGAGTGCCTCTGTTCTCCCAGGAGAACATTTTTTTCCTTGTATAATTGGGTACTGGTGAACTCTTTATGAAACCCTGCTAAATACTGTGGGGTAGCGTGGTGTTAGACTAGCATCCTACATAGGGGGAGTAGCAAGACCCCCCCCTGCTTCATGCTTTGGATAATGGGATAGGCTTCAGCTCTGTGAACCATGGTGGCCCAACTATTACTGAATGTTTACCATAATTATAATATTAGTTGATACTATTTAATTTGGAATTTAATCAATACAAGTTGATTTCAATATAATTTATTCAAAGATATACAATGTAACTTATGGTAGATCACGTATGTATTAGTACACTCAAGATGTGAAGGTGTAACAAAAAAATGGAGTTTGTTTAATTTTTTTCTTTTTCAGTCTTTTGGTGGAAAGGTAAAATCTACCCAAGGTTTGTATCAGTCAGTGCCATTGGTAAAACTGAAACTTGTAAAAGAATGCTGATACATAAAGTGCCCAACATAAACCTCTCTATAGAAAAAGGTTTTAATTTTCTGGCTTTGAATCCAAAGATTCCAACTGGAGTGCCCTTTCAAAACATTTGAGAACATAGAAGTTTGTTTAATAATCTGATCTGGTCACATGTACATACTGGTACATATATTCACAGTTGATTTGTCCCTTTGTTTATAATCCATACGTGAGGTGCACCCTCATCATGCTTATGGTTTTAAGCCTGGTGGTATGTGTACTTATGTTATGTGCATGGGTGAGGCACTGTACTCTCCATGCCTTACTCAAACCAGTTGATTATGAGTAAACAAGAAATTGCTGTTACAAGGAGTAACCTGAAGTGGATTAACATCCCAACCAGAAGTAGTAGCAATGTGACCAATTCCTTAATGTTCCCGTTAAGCTATGACACCATTAACCTGACAGCGTGCCTGGAACTGGAGCACATAATGCTCTGCTTTATTGAAAATTGCAGAATGTTCACAGAATTGTATGTGCTACAATTGGTCAGCTTGACTTCTTTATAACTTGATAGAGCTTGTTGCAAAATTTACATCAAGTGTCTATTTACTCCAGCTATAGTACAGTTGGTTTTCCTTGTCCGTCATGAGTTTGAATGCATGCACTTACTTGAACAATGATTTTCCTGAAGCAAAAAGCAAACTATCTTCTTGTGAATGTTGAGTTTTGTGTAAGCACTTGAGGAGTGGGAGAAGCACTCAGTTGCACCTTGTGTTCTTTATGCACTTTTCTCGGAATGTGTTCTTAGCAATTTGTGTGCTAATGTTTTTTCAGGTGGTGTGAACACACCTACAAGAAGAGGAACTAAAAAGAGAGAGTATGTATTGATCAAAATTTACAGATCTTTTAATTTTGGTCTTGCAGTATAACAATTCTTAGCCTAGGAAAACATCAGTTCCTTTACACCCAAACAGCATGTTTTCATTACATTACCTTATTTAACAATATTGTGAATGTACATTATATTTTAAGGCATAGTGCCAATAGGAAAGTCGTATAAATTAACTGTTCAAGATTAATAAGTATTTTCTTCAGCAAGAAAAATAAAATCAAATGCAATCAGCCCTGTTTTATTTTTAGGTTGCGTCGAGTTCCCTCCAAATCAGAACATCATGGTAAAAGATTTACTTGTGTCTTGTTTTCATTGGTTGTTGTAATATTTGTAAGTTGTGATTGTACCAATAGGTCAAGCAGCCAGGGCTACAGGTCGGCTCTACATCAAGATGATCATAAGTACCCATTGTACTTATGACTTTCATTTTTGGATGATATATTTTTGTACACCTTGTCTTCTCCGGAACTTTGTTTTTAATTTGTCTTGGTAGGCTATTCTCGTCGGACCTCAGCAATTCCAACAGATGTTGGTGCCGCCAAAGAGGAAGAAGAGTAAGTACAGAAGCGAACCCCTTTCCTCACCAAGCTCAAATTATTAATTCATGCCAGAGAGATAGGTTCAAGGTTCTTGCATTGTGTTCTTGGATGTTGTCTCCCTTCAATCTCTCACTTTTCTTCCTTGAATACTGCAGCGAGATTGAACAGAAATTGAAAGTTTTTTTTCTAGTTTTGGCACAATAAATTCTGGTGTAAATGTACGAAAAGGCTATTTAAAGACATATTCATAAATTGCTCATCTCAATGCTTGGGAGTGAGGATGATTTTGTTGATGCCCATTCCCTAGTCTTGATATTGAATACCCATAACATTATTTTATGTTGTGACTGTATTTATAATAACTTCCCCTTTTCACAATTATACTTTTCATCATTAGTGCTACCTATCACTAGTTTGACTCAATGTAGTTGCAAACATGTTTGTTAATTAAATTAAATTAAATTAAATTAAATTATTATTTTTCTTGTGACCTAATGTATTATTTATTTCAATGCCTGCCTCAATTAGGCTATGCGATATGCAGGTAGAGTAAGTAATTTGGTTTTGAGTGGAGTAAAAGTAAATTGAAATTTAAGTTGAATTGAGTTTCTGTGGAGACATGTTGGCCTTATGATTAGTTGACTGGACTCCAGATTATAGAGGCCTAGGTTTGAGCCCTGGTCAGGGTTATGGTGTTGTATTCTTGGGCAAGACTCTTTGCTCTCACAGTGCCTCTCTCCACCCAGCTGTATATATGGGTACCAGTGAATTTAATGCAGGGGGTAACCCTGCAATGGACTAGCACTCCATTTAGGAGAAATAGGAATACTCATAGTTGCTTAATGTTGCAGAGAATGGGATAAGCTGTCAGTCTGGAGGTATGGGTACCTTTGCTTGATGCAGGCTAAGCAAACCTTTTAAATAAAATTTATGGCTGGCTTTCCTTCTTTCAGGGAAATTGATGGTGCAAATTACATTGTGTTCTGTAAATCTCTGCTCAAGCTCATACAGGTGATAACCCTAGTTTTCTTATTTATGTTAATTATAAGATCATATTTTTGTGATATCCAGAAAAACTAAGTCTTAGAATTTAAAGACCAAGGCTGAGGATGGTAATTATTTCAGAGACTTTATTTAGTCTGAATATTACAAAACCTGAACAGCAGCTGTTCAAGTTAAATTTTCCTTTGTGAAGGGAATAAAAGTATCAGGTGCAGTACAGGCCCCAGTTATTCAAAGGGCAAGTAATGCTATCCAATGGATAAATCACTATCCAGTGGATAGTGCAGTTTGTTTCGCCAGTATTTTTCCACCCAATAGTGATTTACCCTGTAAATAGTGTTATTTACTCTTGGAACAACTGGGTTCAGGCCTAAAGCTCTTAGCTGCTCCTGTTGGAAGTTTGGCTTACTTTGTAACAACATAACGTGTTTTGGCACATTTTACAGCAATGTCCATGAGACTTATATTAAGAATTAGCATGTGAATGCTGACAGATATAATACCTAATGTTTCACGCCGTCAAGCAACAGACAAAAATCCTTCAACGTTTGTAGCTGGTTAGGAACAGATCATGCCTCGCATGGACACTTCTGTTAAATTAAATTTTGAATGATGAAGTTAATCGCTTGCTCATTCTATGGTGAGGTAACTTTCTAAGCACCTATCCCTGGAAAAAAGATTACTTTGTCACACGCATTTTGCTGTTGTTTCATTGTCTTGTTAGAGTGAACGAGAGCTGATGAAGAGCATTATCCCAGAGCAAAGCCAGAACACTATTTTTGACATGCTCATTCAAGCTGCTATGGATGACTTCATATCTGAAGGAGAGGTAATAACAATTAATCGCCATCAAAAGTGTTGGCCAATTGTTGTTTTTACGATTTAAAGTACCATAATTTGTCTTGATTCGTGATACAGGTTTGTTTTGTAAAATAGTTCGGTGTATCTTTACTCGGCGTGGGCTTTCATATTTGAGGGGCACTGATACATTAATATATCTCTCAGTTAGTACGTGTGCGCTGTGATTGGTCAATTGAGCGGGCCGTATTCTACTGTACGGCTAGCTAAAATGCCAAAGAAAGAAAGAAAGAAAGAAAGCTGTTTTTGTCGCCAAAATGTTTCGTGATTTATCGCCAAGTGTTCTTAACTTTTTTAGCAAGTAAAAATTTACTTCTGAAATTATATATTAAAACCTGCAAAAGACTTACGAGGCACTTAACAACGATTTCAAATTGACTCATTTTGTTGTTGAGGTACATCAGAAATTTGAAGCCGTTCCGCGCGCATAGGATCGTTCCCGAACCCGTCAGACACACAGTAGAGATTTAATTTTACTAACCTCGTTTTCTCGGTTCGTACTGTAAGTTACGGATCCTCGTTTTTCCCCTTCGATTTATGGCCCGCGCGCTTCGCGCTTGGGCCATAAATTGATGGGGGAAAAACTCGGTCCGTAACTTCCAGTGCGGCCCTCGAACTCGGTTAGTAAGAGGTACTGACCGAAAATTTAACAGCCAAAAATGATATTTACCTCAGAAGAAGAATTCGTGAGGCCTTGTAAATTCTGTGCCAGTCCCCGACGCTCAATCGAGACTTTATATTTGAACTTCCGGCCCTACACGGGGATGTTTTAGCAAGGGACTTGGTTTACCCAATCTCACGTGACAAATAGATTCCCACCATTTTCACTTGAGAAAGAGGCTGTGACAGCGTCGAAAACCTGTGATCGCCAAAAAAACATTGAATCTGCTTCGGTATCTTGTTTCTTATTATTGGTCTAGTTTTGTTTTATAAAACATTCTGCACTTGTCTAGCACACTTAAACTACAAGCAGGGGCTGAAACTAAAAACAAGGGGTGTAATCGTGAGTTACACAAGGGCCAAATTTGATCGCAAATAGAAAAAGTCTTTCAGACGTCTCAACTTCTATCTGCGTTTTCCCGCGCCTAGCACCAGTCACGTGTTTCTGCTGCGAGTTCTCATTGGTTCACGACTTTAGCTATCTGCTTTCATTGACTGGCCAGCTTTGATTACGCTCAGCTGTGGTTTTGGTCTACAGTCATTAGAAAATCACGTAGGAAAGTTGATTTTCAAAGTAACAGGTTATTTAATTAATATTTTCGTGTCCTCTTTGCCACAGTCTATAATAAACATTCTGAAGCGTCATTTCAACAAACACAACTACTCCGCCATTCAGCAGGTGTTTCCAATTCTCAAGGCGTTCAATGCCATTCAACCTGATTTCTATGTCACACTACAGGTACGTTGATGAATAAGGTTTGTTGCAATGCCGCATTGCATATTTGAGCTCAGTGAAATAAACGGGTCCTTTGTATCTGTGTATTTAGCTGGGTTCTGTAGGAACCGTACGGGCGATAACCGATCTTTTAGCCCCCAAGTCGATTAGCCCTTAACCGTTTAGCCCCCTACCAGAAGTCAATTAGCCCCTGACCAGAAGTCAAAAACACTGTCTGTTTCTCGTTCTTTAAGCGTGAATGGGGGCTAACCGACTTCTGGTTGGGGGCTAACCGGCTCCCCTTACCTCCCCCCCCCCCCCCCCCCTTCCTTCCCTTCGTTTGGCGGGAAGGATAATGTGCCGCCATAAAAAGCCGGATTACTGAATTGTTTTGCTTTGAAATGTTGCTCTTGACTTTTCCGTTGTGATGTGCAGTGGAATTACCAAGAATTCTGAGGTTATGTAAGGTGGGATCTGTGAGCCTGATCCTTGTCAGTCTGTCCCGATCTGTAAAATGGTCGATCCTTAAGAACTTGAGCAGATGACGACTAGCCGCCGTCACAACTTTCGGAAGAGCTAGTGGTGTTCCTGATCGGACAATAAGAATCGGAACTCCTCGGGTTCTTTGCCATAAACGACACTTGTTTCACCGACTGAGTTCATTTATGAGTTCAAAGACTTCAAACGTTACCTCTCATCATTTGCTTGGAATTTTTTTATATTGTTAACAGGAAACATTTCACAGGACTCGGGGGCAGTTCCCTATACTCATTAACGCTATGGAGTTAACGGTGAGTCACTCCAGAAGAAACAGCCGTGATAGGCTAACATCCGTACCCGTTACTGGATTTGTCACGCAACACTTATCACCACAGGGATTCACAAATGATTTGTGACGCTTTGAGTAGCAGAAATAGTATAGCGCGGGTGTGAAGTGCAAGTGAAAGAGGGACTTTTGTTACCAAGGGGTATAGGGTTTTGTTGAATGTTTTTAAATTGTATTTTCCCCTTGCTCTTTTTATGCATATGACGACGGTATTAAATTAATTAAACCGCCGGTAAACCTCTAACTTTTGTTGTATTATCTTCTCAGTCTGCCAAGGCTCTGGATGATTTCGCTGATGGGATAAAGGTGAACAAAAACTTTGTTCTAAAATTTTTCTTAAGATGGCTTTTGCTTCATGTCATCTCTACTCATTTTCCTTATGAACTGTTGCCCTGTTGATGCTTTCAACTAAGGACCTGTGTTTATAAAGAAAAATAGTCCCTGGTCGGTGGATGACTCTCAATACAAATCCACCACGGGAGAGGAAGCGTTTCTGACTTTTTCTTTGAAATATTTACTAAAGGAATCCCAAAATTAGCTCAACGGTAGAGTGACCCTGGGTTTTCAAGTAAGGATGACCCCCCTGGGGGGAGCCATTTGTAGGAGACATATACAGAGCATCTGCCGAACAAAGAGGGCCAATTTTTGGGTGGATCAGCAGGGACAAGGGGAGAGGGGATCCTTCTCATCAGGGACAACTTCTCAACATGTGAATAGGCCTTAAGATAGATGTTCTTTTCTTGTTGAAGGCGTGTCACTAGGGTCTTAGCACATCGCCTCTCTCTCATTTTGGATACTTATTCTTTTACAGCACGGTCCTGACAAGCATTCCAACATGCCAAGCGATGGAACAGTTCACGAGCTGACCAGAAACGTACGTTATTTGCAGGGTTTTTCATAATCACTCGGTAACAAAGCTCTATTGCTGCTATGGTCCGTATTGTGTGTGCTAAGACCTCTTTAAAACTGATGAAGAAATTTTGATTTGGTTTGTCGTTGGCTATCATGAAAGGGCTGCTGTCTATCGTGAATTAAATCTTTTTGTTGATGTTGTTCACTCTAGACACTTATTTTCATGGAGCAACTCCTACCCTACACTGAAACAGTTGGAGGCATGTTAGTCACCATGCAAGGTATGGAGTGAGAAGATCTTGGAAAAGAATTTTCCTTCAGGAAGAATTTGAGGCATTTTTCCCAGTCTGTCCTTAAACAAAGCCAATTAAAAGTAATTAACTAAATCTGGCAAATCACAGCAAACGTAGCGAATGCAATAAATCAATCAGAATTCGGAGTAATAACGCGCAGTCGTGCAGCTAGTGCCTAGCGCTGGAAAATCGGCGTGCGCTAGTCATGATTGTCGTGGTTTTGCTTCTGCTTCTGATTGGTTGAAAAGAAGACCACCAGGCAAATGACCGAAAACGGATGTGACCAAGTCGCGATTGGTTTTTGGATTTCCATCTGATTGGTTGGCGGGAGTTTCTTAAACCAATCACACTGACAGAGTGCATTAAAGCAGAACCAAACCGTTTCTGAATTACTTTCTACACTCTATTGAAAAGCGCTCTACATTTCCGTGCTTTTTGCGATTGTTCATTTGTAAATTTAACCGTCGTCAAAGTTAGCTTGTTTAGGTTTTGACCGTTTATTCCATTCCATACTGCAGAGGAGCAGAGTGGAAATTTCTTTACAAGAGAAACAGAACTCTTTACAAAAGTTGTCGCTGAGTACGTCCGTAAGTAGTGGATTTCTTCGTGAGTTTTGTTTCAGTTTTTCTGTTTTGCTCTGAATAAAGAAAATCGCTGTTTATTTGCTCGTCATGCAATATTTCTTCCGTTTCGGAGGAATGATTGTGTGACGAGGGAAGAATTTTAATCAATATCAATTTATGCTCTTACTATGCTTGTAAGGATAAAGGAAATTATCGAAGAAACGATATGGTCTAGATCTACCGCTAAAATTTCCGTATCACTAGCAGAATAAATGTATGGTGATAGCATATACATTTCTGACCTTGAAGCTGAGAGGTTTAAATTCGACCTTCATTCAATCGCAACTTAAACCTAAAACCGATTTCTGCCGATTGTTTTTTCGTCCTAGCCTATAACTAAGCTCGTCCACAGCCTATTGTTGTGTGTGCAAAAACATATCGTTTACTCATGGTTATACCTCTCTAACGCAGAACGAGTGCTTGGAGCCTTGGGTCTGAATCTTGAGCTCAAGGCCAGAGTGTATGAGGCGCCAACTCTTTGTTCTCTGTTCTTGTTGAACAACTACAATTACATAGTCAAGGCTCTACAACGGTAAGACTGGAAAAATATTTGAATGTGATCATTTTTAGGTGAGTTCAATTTTCATGTGGTTGAAAGGAGATGTTATTGAATATCACTTTAAGGAGGCTTACAATGCTCTGTCGCAGGTTAGGTCTTCTTGCTCTTCTTCAAGAAGGAGGAATCTCTGGAGTCGAAAAACAGTACCAGCAACTGATTGATGAACAGAAGACCACATATCAGAAATGGTATGACCGAACAACCGACCCATAGACCGACTGGCCGACTGCCTGACTGCCGGCCTGCTTGCTTGCTTGCGTGCTTGAGTGACCGACTGACTGACTGACTGACGGTCCGACTTACTGCTTGATTAGCTCACTGTCTGTCTGTCTGTCTGTCTGTTTGACTGACGGATGGACGGACGGGCGGACGGACCGACAGACTGATTGACTGACTAACTGATCGACTGACTGACTGACTGACTGACTGACTGACTGATTGACTGAACGACGTACTGACGGATGGATTAATTGACTGATTGATTTATTCACTGTCTGATTGATTCAGCTATTCATTTATTGAAATATAATTTTTGTTTAGCTGGGGAAAAGTACTCAACTTCTTATTGGAGATGGAGAAGCCAATGTCAGGGCATAGAGTTAACGAACCTCAAACAAAGGTAAGAAGAGGCGACATATGCTACAGCAATTCCTGACGTAGTCAAAGAAATTTAACTGTATGACAGAGAGAAACGACGGGCTGCGAAGTCCGAAGGACGGATTTCGATCAAGGTTAGAATATTGGGAAAATTACTTCTAGTAAGCGAAATGCTAGTTCCTGATCGAAAAGACGGCCTTCAGATGTCAATTATTTGTCAGTTGAACATAATATGGCCACATACTGAAAGACCTTAACAGAAATCTGTTAACTTTTTTTTGTTAGTGTGTTAAGTTGGTGTAAGGGTGGACGAGGAAGCGTTGTTTTACAACGTGTAAAGATTATTACTTGTAGTCTCGTTTTTGTCCATAACGAGTCATTTTGCCTTTGTTTTCTTTTTCAGCTGAAAGATAAGCAAAGGCAAATGATAAAAGACAAATTCAAGGTAAGGATGGAAAGTTACTGTAGCACCTGCAGCTTCGCCTGAACTTGACTTGTTTCGCTGATTCTTGCAACGTTTTTCAAGGCCGAGGAATCTTTACGCTTCGGCTAAATCGAAAATGTGCTGGAACCTCTGTTACCCAGAGAAAACGAATACTGGGTCTGTATAATGCCTAAAATAAACCCTCGGCTCTTATTTTCTGGTGGAATGTTTTGGCGAGGAGGGGAAGGTATATGTTTCAAAACTGTAGAAGAAATTTCGTGTTGGAGTAATTTAGGTGCAAACAGGAATATTGCATGGTAAAGATCTCTAGAACTCTACATTAGAGGGTATGGAGGAATTTGTATTACTTTAATCGTGGTTCAATAAGTATGGTTCGGCACTTACTATAGGCTCGATTTTCGCCGCTCCCTGCGTCCGGTCTTTGTTTCAACCCGAGAAGGAACAAAGGGGGAGGAATGCGGGCTCGTTTCCCGAACAGCGGCTGGTAATCGAGCCTACACTTCCTGTAAACTTGCTTTTTGTGTTTTTGTCTGGCAATAGAAAGGATAAAACACCAAAAGTAGTGAGAGTAACAAACTAGCAACTACAAAGAATAAATAAGTCAAATAAGGGCTGAAAGGTTTCAAATTGCATCAGAATGGAAATTTTGATTTGACTTTCTGTCACAAAATCACGTGCAACGTTTTAATCTTCCACTTCTCGTTCTCTCCCCCGCCCCTCCAAATTATTTTTCTGTTTTGCTCTTTTTACCATTTTTATCTGTAAATTTGGTGGCATTTAGCAGCATAAATGGGCCTAACTTCGGGGGTACTTTATTATCGGAGGGATTTTTGTATTTGACTTCTCGTAGGGGCGGGAAGGAGCTTGGAAATTGACGGTGTTTTGAAGACATCCTGAGCAAGTCTGCATAATTACTTTAGTGTCTTCGTCATCTTTGTCACGTGTAGAGTTTGCACAACACATCCATTAGCTGGAGCATTCATGCATATTTATTCTTTTTCTTGAAGGGTTTTAACACAGAATTGGAAGAGCTGCATCAGATTCAGAAGACATACGCAGTCCCAGATACTCAACTTAGAGATCAGCTAAGAAATGAAAATATAGACCTCATTCTACCACTCTACACCACCTTCAGAGACAAGTAAGTGACAGCAACGAAATGCGAAAGGGTAAACTTTCGTTCAAAGATGAAATTCTAACCTGTTGATAGACAGTTGTTTACCTGTTAGTTGCTATTCGTTAGCGGTGAATCAATGTAACAGAGATAATTTCAAAAAGGCCGCCTACGCAAACTTAAGTTTACATGACGACGTTTCGAGTCGAAAAAAAAAAATACTCACTAGTGACAGCTATCGCTCTAGTAGAAAACGAGGATCAAGTCTTTTAAAATGATGCCTTAAAATGTCCAAAACCACTTGCTTCTCTTGTGATTCCACTTGAATTTTGAACACTAACACGTGTTGTTTATGTTGGATTCAAGAAAGAACACGTGCCCTCGTTCTCAACAAACAATAAACAAGGTTGTGTGTTGTTGATTATCGCATGATAAAGAGAATGAGCAGTTTAGTTATTTCACTCTAGCAGACTTTATAAATGATAGCGTCAAAACCGATAACCCTACTGTTAAAAGCCAAACATTAAGAATTTCGTGGTCGATCAAAATGGTTTAACAGCGATAATCAACGATGAGGGAACCAATCACAATCGAGAATTTCAATAGACTACAAGTGTCTTCTGAATATAAATCCTGGAAATTTTGGCAATTTGTAAGATGTCTTTTTTTATCGCCTGAATTTTTGTTCCTTTATTTTCTTTTCCAGATATTCAAGTTTGCCATTTACGAAAAATCCCGAAAAATACATCAGATACACAGTGGAGGAAGTGGAAGCCATGCTGAAATCTTTCTTTGACGTCTCGGCTTGATGATTATGAATTTGTTTAGTTTGTTTCTATTTTTTTTTTCTATTCAGATCCACTATATAGAGAAACAAATATCCCTCTATTTGGTAAACGTCGATTTTTCAAGATGTAATGACATTTTTGTTGTTGAAAATCGACGACCGAGGTGATAGTGCCCACAGTAGATCACATGCAGCGTAACATTGGCAACGGGCACTAAACCCATTCACGCCAAAATTCTGAAATGGCACGGAAATTTCCTTAGAATAAAGTCATCGAAAAATTCAAAATATTGTTGAATTTTCCGAAATATAAACCACTGAACCGAAAACTGCGGTTGGAAAATATAATGGCACGGAGATTGCCGGTGAGAAATTTTAACGGAGAATTTGGGTAGACCTCGTGAGGTTGTCGTCCTTTCCGGAAATACCGGACAATGTTTTTTTTTTTTTTTTTTTTTTTTTTGGTCAAATGGAAAGCCCCCGTTGTATTGGTTTTGTAAGGTCCTCAGCCAATCGGAGGCCAGCAAAGGCACGTGCAATTTGCATTCTCAGCCGCTCTGGTGTACCTTGGACTTTGAGTTGATTGGCTGTGCGACTGGAAAACCAACAAAAATATAGCAATAATCCATAGCAGTCTTAAAAGGAAGAAAAATTTCCGTAATTTTTTCCCCGTTGTGGTATTAAATTAAGCCTAGAAGATTTTTTGGTACTTTATAACTATAACTAAGGTTTGTTACTTCGATTTGCCATTTAAAAGAATGTAAGGGAAATTAAAACAAATTATTGCGGAGAGGTATGTAACAAAGTAACACAACTCTTTACGCATGTTTACGTGGTAGCAGTTTTATTGTTTAAAATACAATCCCTGTTCTCTTGATTAAAGAAAGATGTCTTCCTGTTCATCAAACATACTGAAGAAGTTGCTGCAACCTTCACTTTCATTACTCACGAGAAATCTAAAAAAAAAAAAAAAACAAGAATGAAAACACGTAAAAATACCGAAATTGTCAGTTTCTCTTGCGGAAATCACAAGATGAAATATAATGACAGGGGCAGTTATCTATTTCACTCTTGTTGAATCAAAGCCTTCCGGCCTGGGCGAATTGTGTTTTTCGTACTGTAGCAAGACATTTCAAGGGCATTTAATTCATCACTCCATATTTCCTGGCACAACTTCCACCCCTGTGGCCGACTGGGGCCGAGTACAATTCGTGCACTGAGTGGACAGAAGCATCGTTGTTTACAAAATTTGCCTCATTAGAAATAAGCGCTTGAGTCAAAGATCGAACTACAAAAATATCAATTCTGAGTACTGAAAAGGCATAGCACGATTCACTTTCCCCAGAAATTTAAGCGATGTGCTAAATACTATCTGTGTGAAGTGGATTTAAGAACAGTCTTTGCCAATCAACTCTTGGCTCATTAGCGTTTTCGCTACATTAAAATCTGGGTAGGTCAACATCCTCTTTAATATTTAACCCAAAGAACCAAAGAATCCATCAAGTTGCGCAAGCTTTTATAATTGTTTGCAGACAATTCAGAATTTGCATGAAGATTACTCAGCGAAAAGTCGTATGAGACAAACTGTAAACAACAGCAGCCTTTGCTCTATGTGATCCTATTTGGAGGGAGAAAGCGTATTCAGATGGTAAACAGGAGTTGTGTGAGAGAGATATGTAACAGAAAGAAATCATTTTACTTGACTAGGGAAAGCGGGTCCTTTCTCAAATTTCCACGTACCACGCTTTCTGAAATCCTAGTCTCACGAAGTGCTTTAATACCGAAAGGAACGTAGTTTAACTGTATTTCACCTGGAATCGTAGCTGTTCTTTTCCTCCTTGTTTTTCTGAGAAATTTTCCTTTTCTTGTCCGCTCTCCATTTGAACATCCCAGACACCGTGTTACTTTTCTAGAAATGGAAGATCAGCATTGTCAGATTTCTGAATAGAAGAAGAAGTTTGCTGACCAAGAGGGTGACGGCACAGCCTAAACCAAATTTCTGAAATGTGTTCCCCTTTCGAGAAGGGCTACCTTTTCCGGTAGTTGCTTAACATTGTTTCTTCTCAGGTAACCTAGAGGATCTAGTTTCCTACGCCTAATTAATTACAAGCACTGATTGCAGTGAACGTGAATGCTTACCAACTGTACAACATAACCCTGATTTCAGACTTCCAAGCAAAACAAATGAGCCTGGCCCCGCCTAGAGAAGCCCCCCTCCCCGTCTACCCCACCCTTAGGTACCTTTTCATCCTGCACTTCCTTGTCCAGTTTTTGTAGCCACTCCTTGTGGTTAAAATACACAGAAGCGCTCGTTATGACCTCGCTGTCAGCCTCGGAGATATCTCCAGGTTCTATTAAAAGTTGTTCAGCGTTTATCTCCCCAAATAGATCGATAAGTTCGTTTTGATGGTTTCTTTCGTTGCCAGTGTAAGACTCCTTCCAAGCTTTGTTGTCTTCCATCTTTGAAGCGCCAGAGACACAAACCGAGTTACATTTATCATTTGCTGAACTTGCAGTTTGGTTTTGTTTTCCATTGTTGTAACGTCTGTTGACATATGTTCTAAGAGGTGAGCATTTAGGTGGTTTATCAAAAGCATCTTCTTTGTTCGCCGCTGGTGTGTCAAGCTTAGCTTAAACATGTTAAAATAAATATGAAACAAATTAGATTTTTTTATATTTATTTATTGTTATTTTTTTTCTTGAGGGATGCTGCATTCATGAATCTCCCAGTCATGAAAAAAATGAAGAAAGTTTTGTTCTGTATAAGCTTGAAACTAGTTTAAACGGTCGGTGGATTTGGCGACGGTATGTTGGCAGCTTCTTTGAAGCCACTCAAAATTGAGACAGTTTGGAAACTGTGCCATTGATATTCAAGAACCTAGCCTCTAATAGTTCCTTCCTGTCCATTTTGATGAGAGACTCGTCCTAAGAATGAGTAAGAACTAGGTTGAATACCGAGTATTTTATGCGAAGAGGGGAGGGGTTAGGATGTTTGAAATTATCACAACGTCTCTCGGCCAGGGTTTTGTTCTCAATGAGATCCAGTTCTATATTTAAACGGAGGAGTTATTCCCCTTTTGTTCGAAAATATCAATGGTGAAAATCGATTAAAAGCCGTTGTTATCTTGCTGAAAACCAAAACGTGAAGTTAAATTTGTCTTTGGAAGTGGTAATGTTCCCCATTTTTTCTTTTAAGCTAAAACTAAAAGAGATATTAATTCCCTAAGGGAATAACACAACACCATCCGATGTTTGTCCCCGCATAAAAAGAAGATTAAGTCTTACCTTCATTAAACGGGGCTTCATTCAGATGCTTGGTGATCTTGAACTCGCCTTTGGCTTTTTTCTTTTCAGTAGTAAACCGGTTTCTCCAAGCTTGAAGCAGTTTCGCTTTGATCTGTCGTTCCTCTAGGAATGGAAATTTATTGGCGAACTTCGAATAGTTTTCGGTAGAAAATATCTTGAAAGAGATTTTGGAATTGCTTCTTTTAGGAGGCATTTTGATGAAACAACTCTAGAATACATGAAAGTACGTTGAAAAGGCAATGACTTGAGCAACGGTAAAATTATGCAAATGTACTTGGTAACCACTCTTTCGTTCCGTCGCTGATGACTTTCCGTCAGGCCACACCTGCATGGAGACGAGTAGGGTTGGGCAGGAAAATTTCACCTCAGGCATTTGTAAAGATCCTCCAATATTTTACGTACTGCCCAGTTTTCATTGTTCAAGTCACAGCGGAATAATATGTTCGAATAATCTAACCAATACGTTGTGATATTGACTGCAATCTTTGCATGTATGTGGTACCATCAGCGTGGAAGGGGGAGGGGGTAGGGGGAGGGGCGATAGGTTTGTCTTATCAGTGTCTTCAACAATGAGAGGGGTGGGGGTACTTAAATTACCACGGCCAAGCTTAATTCTTTTTAACACCTCCAGGATTTAACTTGCCTTCCCCAAAAATACCGCAGCCTTTTAAAGCCTCCCAGAAAAGGTGCACACTTCTCCCCCCCCCCCCCCCTCTCATAAGAAGTTTAAAGCAGACTCCTTTGGCCAGAGCCTCCTTTTCCATGTTCACCCTTGTTCCCCCTGCCTCCCCCCCCCCCGCCCCGCCCTCCATCCGCCCCACCGATTAACACCAAAAAACCCAGAGGTGAACGTTCATCCCAAAAAGAAACCGAACGCATGATCTCCGATTTTAATCGACGTTTTTGATCACCGATTCTATACCCACACCCCTCAGGCGAAAATATTACCTGAAATTTGCCCCCTTTCAGATAATTCTCTGTTATATTCCATGACATATTTGGAATTTTAGGTCCACATTTCTGTCCAATGGCTTTCGTTTGCTAGCCAGCTGTTACCAAGTGTTTTAGAGAATGTATATATATCAAGACCATCACCTGCGTAATCTGTTTTTTCTATGAACAAAACCAAACATTGTGAGTAAAATAATGGAATATCATGCGGGATTAATTCGGTCAAGACATAATCCTGTTTAATAGTGAAACCTGGCACGAATGGTTTACGTGTTCATCCAACCTGCCCGGACTTATTTATGTATCCCAAGATTTTTACTGATCCAGGTCTACAAAACTTCTGCCCTCGATCCTCAGAGGACGGGCATACAAAACCTAAACACAAAGAAAACAACATTGTGACATCGGAAGCAGCAGTCTCTCTTCAGAACCGGAAAAAAAATTGTATGGCTGTACTCGTTCAAATTTTAAACAAACCGAGGTTTTAGTGAAAGAATTACCACACACGAAGAGGCCCAAGCTTTCTGTACCTTTTTATGCATGCCTGTCGTCTTCAGCTGATCCAGTGTGAATGATAATTTTTAATTTGCTTCCCGGTGAGGGCGCTAATTCAAACAGCAAATATTTTCAAAATATTGTAACATGATTAACAACATCACGAACATTAAATGGCCTTGTTATAAATTGTCTGCGCGCTTCTTTTGTTGCTATTGTTCCAACTTACTTGGAAAAAGACAAGCATAAATATGCAAAAAGTGAACTTTCGACCGCAAGCTACGCAATATCGCTAAGGTATTTCCTTGTTTTATGCGTCATTTCCGCTGTTTTGTTAGCGATTATTAACAAATTCATTGAGGGGGAAAAGTTAAAAAACAAATGCAGTGACACAGTTTACGGAACTTTTCACTTTCATATCGCGTGACCTATTGATTAAAAATGTACTTAACACGTGTACTTACGCAACCCAACAAACAATTTGACACTGGAGTTGCAACGATTGCAGCGAAGAACCATTGAAAAAATGACGCGGAATAATTTCACAGCGACCAGATATCGAGTAACTTATTTCTTGAGATCAATTTTGCGAAAAACGGTGGATCAGAAGTTTTGTTTTGACTGGCACTCGCTCTAGCGCGAACTTGCTCTCGGTTTGAATTTTCTCCCCCTCTAATTTCCGTTTCTATGGCAATGTCACATCAGACCACTTTTCTAAAATTATTGACCAATGAACTCGATTGTTTTGCAGTGACGTCATGTTATGACACGTGATTTCCAAGCAAAAACACACTTGGTGTGTTCTCGTTATTTCGCCTCGCCGATAAACGAAAGCGAGTTGCGAGTGGGTTATTTTTTGGCCTTTCTTGTGTCGAGATGGACGCGTTAAAAGAGCAAGCCATGATAAATCAGTTCGTAATGGCTGCTGGGTGTGCCAGAGACCAAGCTAAGCAGCTTTTACAAGCCGCACATTGGCAGTTTGAGGTGGTGAAGTTATTGTTTTGATTTCGACGTGATGTCGAAGCGGCTTGGCACATCGTACAAGCTGATTTGTTCTTTGGAATTTATCCTCGTAATAGTTACCTGTGTTCGTTTTTTTTTCTTTCTCTAGACTGCTTTGAGTTTGTTTTTCCAAGAGGCAGCGATTCCTTCCCATAATCAGCACAACGCGGTAAGTGTACTTTGAGTGCACGTCCAAAGCAATATTTTCATGTTGATTTCGTTGATGACCTTAAATTCAAGACGTTTTCATTCCTCCTTTCAGCTCGTAACGCCAGCGAACACACCGGCTACACCGCCAAACTTTCCCGACGCTCTGGCAGCTTTCTCAAAACTTCAAGCCTCCGATACGAGCCCCAAACCACAGACTTTGAACGCAAATCATCAACCCGTGAGATGAATTCTTAGCGCAATGTTGTTGTCAGCTTGCACTATCCGTCCGTTTGTATTTGTATAATTCCGCCGTATCTTTCTTCAACGCAGCATTACTGGAACCTTTTTATAATAATACGTTAAGAGGACAGAATTAGAGGATTTACTTCGAACAGTAAGCTTCGAGTCAAGATATGGAAAAGGAAGAGGAATATTGGTAAAAACCGTGTGGAAAGTGCCGGTCACTGTCCGGCATTATATTCAGGAAAACTGTTTAAATGGGAATATTGATGTGTGTTGATGTTAATGAGCAAAATCAGTGAGACTTTGGAGAGACTCGCCCTTAAACTTAAATATCATTGTGGTTCCCGAAGAACTTAGTGCAAGTGTTAAAACCTCAGATAATTTTGGTACGTTGACAATCGCCATGTTTGATAGTAGTGAAATAGAAACTTATCGCCTTGCGAAACTGGCGTGCATTCTTTGTCTTCATGTATAATTTATGAATGTCGAAAGGGAAATATCAAACTGCTAATGCGAGCTTTCTTCGGTTTTCCGACGGTTTTTGGAAATTGGTTTTACAAAATTGATGAGGCTATAATTACAATCTAATTTTAAAGATTGATAGTAAAGTTTAGAGAGCAGTACCTGTGTGGAACTTGTCTTGGTCCGAAGCTTACATCATACGCGGTAATCCTTGTTTTATATTTGTACATGGCTGTTTTGTTTCGATTTATGTCTAGTTGTTGTTGTTTTGATGAGCCTTTATTCGCCTTGAATGCTTTATCGAAGGATCGAAACACTGATAAACTAATCATTTTGACAAATTATTGTTATGAAGGTTCGTTTGCGCGCGTGAATTGCATGCTACTGTTAAATTTCTCATTGTTCCGGTTTTCTACAGCTCAAGGCAAAGGGAGGCTTTTGATTTCCGGACTTTGGAATGCCATCTCGTTTAGCCGAACCACAAGAATACAATGTGCTTTTTAACAATTTTTTTTTTCTTTTTTTTTTTTTTTTTTGTGAGCTCGAAATGACAGGTGTGCATCAAGGTTTCCCAAGAGTTATTGAATGCATGCTTCGAAAGCAAGACTGCATTTTTCGCAGTCTCATATTCACATGTCAACTGCCGTGTTCTTTTAATGACTGGCCCTCAGTGGGCAAAGTCAAGGTCAGACTTCCTGTCTATTGTAAACCATTTTCTCTGTAATATCAGTGTTATCTGATCTTTATGCCCCGGATTTTTGGCCACGTTTCCAATACTTCTTAGCGGAGCCAACCAACTGCTTGAAAATGTGAATTTCACTTGAGTCATGTCATCATTTTCACCCCAAGTTCAAAAGTGCAATTCTCCTCACTGAGTTGTAATAATTTCCTTAAATATACGTTCTGAAAATTTGCTGTTGCGTGTCAAGATCTCCAAAGCATTTTAAACGTTGATATCCCTCAGTTCATGTCACTTATCTTCGCTACAACACACATTTCTAATAATTCTCAGAAAAATATATCCAACTTTATTTTCTTGTTGATTACTGCCTGATTACACAGGTAGCAATAAAATGAGCGATCACTTTATTAGGAAACTGCAAGTGAACTTGCACAATTGACATATCATAGGCCTGTGTAGACTTGGTTTGATAGCAGCAAACAATTTTCAAAAGAGTACTGTTACACAGTTTCAACATCACATGCTTTATAATCCATTTGACATGCTAATGCGGAGATAACGTGCTCCCTCAAATAATAGTTGGAGGTGGCTGTTTTTTAGTGTTTACACAAAGAGTTGGTGATTATTTATGAAAAGCAATCATTCAAGGCAATAGTTTAGATTATTGCTTGGAAACAAGGGTAGAGAACTGACATGTGGCTCTGGCATTTTCTTTTCTGTTGAAAAGAATAAGAACATATGTGTACTATATGTGATCTTGGAATTGAAATATTATTTTGAGCAGTTATTTTATGAAAGAGATGACATAATTCCCTAACTTATAGACACTTGTGACAGTGTGGGAGATCAGCTGTGGAGTCACAACTGCCCACTAGTTTTGCTTGCACAGTTTTGTTTTTCTGACGCAAGCATTCACATATGTTGCTATAACTGCTTGCCCATTGATAATTGTGCTCACAGAACAAAAGAACAATAAAATAAAACTCCCACCAGTTAAAAAGTTACACTGACCTTAACATTGATAGCATTGTTTGTTTAAAAAAAATAGCAAATCATTTGACTGTTTTTCCTAAAATTATGCTGGTTAAACATTTAGACCTTTCGTATAGAAATGTAAATGTTAGAGCGCTGTAAGATGTAGCAGACTGCAGATTGAGAGGCCCATGCATATCTTAGTCATTATCTGTCCTTATTGTGCCATGGGTTGCATGAGGCCTTAATGCATATCAAAACATGCATCAAAATCTTATGAATCCAGAATTTATTAAGAGATAAATTTCCAATGCTTTTAACAATATTATAAATAATGTCTCTCAGGATGGCTCCAATTGGGTTGTGAAAACATCAGTCACCAACAGCAGGACTCAACCCTAACCCTAATGCGTTATCTGGACTACAACAGAATACAAACTAGAGCCAGGAAAATGTTAGAAAATTAAAATTTATCAGTTACAAGAACTACTTGTTACAGTGGAGCAGTAAACCAGCACACTTGATTTTATTGCTGTATTCCTGAGGTAAGCATCTGGTCATAGGAACTGATCATGAAATTTCATATTTTTCAAGTCAAGATTCACTGCTTAACAGAATTGCAAAATCACACAAAACATCATTAGTAGTAGTAGTAGTATCATCAGCTGTTGCATATAGAATCAGTGCAGGGGTCTGTTCAATTTCTTTTAGTAACACATACCTTGACAAAACTTGAAATAATTAAATCAATTAAATACGTAATTAATTTCTCAGCTAAGTGATTAGCTGAGTAATTATTCAATCAACTAAGTGAGGTAGAGATTACTGGTTACATTAGTCAGATCTGTGATGGTTTTTGAGAAAACAAATGGAAATCTTTTTAACTGAAAGGCACTATTAGGGGTTTTTTGGGAGGCAAAAAATTAATGGAATACAGGATATTTGTAGGAAAATAAATGGGATATAATTGGAATTAAAGGGATAAGGGGTGTAGGGGGTGTGCACCCACCACCCCCAACCCCCTCCCTGAGATGAAGCCTTCTTCATATTCACTGTTAATAATTGTTTACCTCACCCATCAGTTATGCCATTTCTTAATGGTGCACCCCTCCTAAGAGAAATCCTGGATCTGCCCATGGGATGTGGGATGCTTAGGCCAAAAGATGATGGATACTCAGATCCCCCATAATAGGGTCTCAATTGAGCTCTCACTGAATAAGTTATCCATGGTAGTCCATTCCTGGTCAAACTCAAAAAAGCTCCACTAGCAGAACCTTTCTTGGTTCAATGAGAAAACCAAGGCTTTTTCCCTATACTGCTTAGAATGGTCGTGATGAGTCGAGACTAAATTTTTGCGGTTTCAACTTCTAAATCAGGGTATGAAACTGGCCTAATGTCTTACCATTAAAATGGCAGCTATTGTCGAGTTTTTTTTATGTTCTGTTTTTCAAAATTAAGAAAAAAGATTTTAGCTCTTTCCTTTTTTATGTTTACTACTCTAGGACTCTGGAGAGTAAAAGGGTTCCCATTTCCTGGTACTAATCAGGGAGGCAGTTCTTTTGTAGTGGGAGTATAGGCTTTCTATAATACAATGATGCAAGGGACCGCAAGCGAAAATGCTACCGGAATACGTAGGATCTGTAAAAGATCTAATCAGCCAAAAATAGAAACATAACATTGAAGCAAGGCTGATTACTACGTGGAAGGTTAACGGGACAACGACATCATAGAGTCCAAACTGAAACGGCCAAGAACTGCAACCGTGGATAGCTGTTTCGACCTGGTTAGGTCTCGTCAGCACGGTGTAGCAGCAAATAGTAAACCAACCGGCTTGTGGACCGATTGTCTACTTAATGCACATGGTAATAACCTCAGATGAAACTCAAATCCAACTGTTTGCGGATTGGTCAATGTCATACGCAAAACGCGTGTTCTTGAACAATAAGCAAAACCCGGGATATCATATCGTTGTCTACATGCAAGACAAGCCTAAATAGCATATTGAATATACAACGGGTGCCCTGTTGCCTTCCCAGTAATGTTGCAAAATGATATTTTTCTTGTCACCTGAATCAGGTAAACCCTGTAGCTAGCCCATGCTGCACTTGAGTCAGCTGCTATCATGCCTGATTGTTAAGACCGGTGAAGTGGTTTGGGCATGGCTGGACCAGGTGTTCCTCAAAATCTCCACACTATTTCAACTTTCTGTACTCCTTGCAAGACCAAATATCGGTTTTACTACAACTTCTCACAGCTTTACAAAATTGCCTTCTTTTGTAGGATTTTATTACATTCAGCATAGGAAAACGACAAAGAAAAGGCGTCTTAGAAATTCTGAAAGGTTATCATGAGAGTGTGGGTCATTGGAATTTCAGGAACTGGAACGGCGCAACGTTCCTAATAGACAAGCAGGTTTCATTTTGTTATATGTTATCTAAAGAAAAGCACAAATTTTCTCCAAAACTTTCTTTTTCGCCATAAATCGGTCTAATTGACCATTCTTAGTCTCTAACGAGCAAAATTTGGCTCGATGAAGGAATTCATACATAATTCATACGCTTTGAATACCAACTACGCATTTTTGCGTAATTAATGTCGTGCTCTTTGTACCACTTGTGACGTCATCAATTTAAATGTCATCAGATATTCTTGATAAGCAGATAGTAGTGCTAGGCTAGGCCTTTCCGCACAATGGTCAGGTTTAGATATCGACGACATTCCGACTTCGCAAATCGAAAAACAACGTTATCAGTTTTGGTGCAAAAACGGTGTTAAATGGTCCACTACGCCTATGATTGATCAAGGTCCATTTGCTTCGTCCGTAATTAACATCCAACTTTTCACGGCAGCCAGAAAGAACATACAATGCAAAAGGTAGCCAGTGTAAAAGGGCCGAGAAAAACAGAAAGGAAAGGGCAACAAACAAAATTGAGAACGGTTAATGGCAAAAAAAAAACAAAACAAAACAGGAAGTCCAAACTTTGGCTTATGCGCATGCCCGGAATTGAAATTTTGCTCACTTTTGTACTTAATCCTCGGAAAATCTCTCCTTTTAGTAAAAAAAGCTTTCTTAACCAAACTTAGGCTTATTCAGCGTCATGGCAGCTAAAAAACCTGACTAAACGGTTAAAAACGGTATTTTTTGGCGAAAGTTTGGTATTCAGAGGGCTAAACACGCTCAACAGTTAAAAATTACTCTCAAGCAAAGAGCAACTCAATCTGTGAGTTGGTGTCCACGATGTATTATTCGTCTCGCAAGTCTTAGCTACAATCATCACTGAGAGGAAAAAACGCTTTAAGATAGACGCCTGCGTTTTCCGCAGTTTTAAACCTCTCATAAAAGTTTATTGTAGCTTTGTTAGTTCGATCTGGTGTTATGCTATTTGTCATTGGTCTGTTATCACTTTTACGCAGTAGTGCCTCGAAACCTGATTTTGCATTTGATCATTGGAGGATAAATGTAGACGACTACGTCTAAAATAGTTTAAGTACCCGTCCTAGTGTAAAATAGTTTAAGACGCGTGTCATGAAACCAGATACGTTAATTCACTTGTTGCAGGTGACTGGCGTGAAAACGGCCACTCGATCTTCTGAGAGTGTGTGGATGGGGTGCAGGTGTTAAATTTTATGGTGATTCCTCAGCTATCACTTCAGCGCATATCTCTGCAAATCTTAGATGTCACTCCGTTAACAGAAAACTCGTCATTTCACAGCTGACAGTTGACATTTTGACCATTACTATCAGCTAAACCTGTAGCTCGTCTAAGGCAACAGGAGCCAGTGATGGGTGCAAAGCTCAAGATACTCGTTATCTATCTTTTAGCCGTCTCATGTATGGCCTTAACTTCGAGTGAACTCTTAACCCATACCTTGTCATAAATTATCATTGAAAAGTAAGATTTCGAACCACGTCCTTAAAGCTTACTCGCAAAGGCCATGTTTAGGCCTTTTTACAGAGTCAGTGAGGCCAAATTGAACATTTTAGGGTAATATGTACCATCCTCTTACCTACAATATATTTTAGCCTAAAGAAGAACGGGCGATTCCTTCGGGGACGGCGGAACCGGGAGGGGGAGCTGGGGGCTTGGGGGACTGGGGGGCTTTAGCCCCCCAATTGCAAGCAATAAATACATAAAATAATAATTTTACAAATATCTCCAGACCCCCTACAAGTTAGCGCCTCTGGCACTCGCTTGTAAGCCCCCCAATTCAAAATACGCTAGTTGCAGTGGATTTTCTGCCTCCTTCCTGTTGGCCGCTTCGCTTTTGTGTACCATTTATCGGTTTAAAGATACTTCATTTTTATTTTCCCAGCTTTCAGTTGCCAAAGTAGGTTTTTTCTTTTATAGTCTTTATAACTTCTTTTGAGATGCGGTACGTTATCTGTTTGCATGTATCGAAAATCTATCTTCGTATCCTTCGTAATTTTGTATTTAAGCTTGTGCTTAATTGCATGTCTGTTTTCATTTGTCGAAAATCCAGCTTTCTAATTTCGTGTGGGCCTTGAAAATGTTGATTTCAGTTGTATTGTTTTTTGATAGCTTTCTTTCATTCTTCCTTCAGGTGTCCATGGGAGGCGCGGTGGCCTCATGGTCAGTGCGCTCGTCTCCAGATCGAGCGGAGTTCGAGCCCTGGCCGGAGACATTGTGTTGTGTTCTTGGGCAAGACACTTTACTCTCACAGTGCCTCTCTCCACCCAGGTGTATAAATGGGTACCGGCGAACTTAATGCTGGGGGTAACCCTGCGATGGACTAGCATCCCATCCAGGGGTGAGTAGAAATACTCCTAGTCGCTTCATGCTACAGAAACCGGGATAAGCTCCGGCCTGATGGGCCACCTGGCTCGTATGCAGATTTTACCTTTACCTTTACCTTCAGGTGTCCATATCGGGAGTTATTTCGCTCTCACAAGCCACATATGAAGGCTCGGCTTGTGGTTAGTGTAGGTTGCACAGGGGATAGTACGCTTTCGTAAGCTAACATTTATCGGCCTGAATGTTTGGCGCGGTTTGCCCCATACAGCGAAAGGAATGATGGCAAACGAATGATGTGGAGGAAACTCTAAAGCCTACAATTTTTGATGTCATTGATCCGACCGTCATCTTCAATTCTGCGAATTAGAGCATGCATGAAATGGACACGCACCCCAACTAAACGTAAACGCTTTAAACGTAAACCCTATCTAAAATTACTTGTGAGTGGCTTCCAGAATAACTAGCTTGTTTGTTTCAACAACCTTCTAGGTAAAACACTTGTCACTCAAAACAAATATTGTAGAGAGATAAGAATACTACCGGTACTCCAAATAACTAAAATACTATTTTCTAATTAAAATTTCTCAAATTACTCCAATTGTGATTGCACAAATGTTGTGTTTTAAAATGAGTTAAAAAAAACTTGCCTTTGAAAAGTGTTTAATAGAGTTGACAAGGTTGAGTGCTTTAATAAGGTCGACCAGGGTCAATTCATGCCTCTCAATTTCGTGCTTTCAGCATCTGGTATCTTTAAAAGGTCTTATCAACTTCAATGCAACACAAAGAGGAAAACAGAGACAGCTGACAACATCTCACTCAAAACCCTACCGTGACGATCAAAATACAAAACTATAATCTGATAATTTCCAGTTCAAATGCATTTCTTTCTTTGTAAGACTCGGCCTTTCTCGTGCCAACACTTTCCGGCCTGCAGATTTAATCAATGAATATCCCCTCTCTCTTATCTCGTAGTCTCATGGGTAAAACAAGAAATAAATGAACATTGTGGGTTCACCCTTCCCTTCAAAACTTCTCCTAATTTATAGCACATTAATATTTACTACATGTTATTTTTAGAACTACTCGGATTAAATCGGTAGCCAAGGATTTTATGTAGCACGATATTTTTATTTCGCATATAATAAACCAAAGACCTTCATTGATGTAAAAAAAGCTCCCTTCCTCTAAAGGTCTTTCACAACTGAAAATATTTCTCGTCAAAAAAGGGCGCAACACTGCGACAACGGTACAGAGCGACGTAATAAGCCGTGCTAACGGACTCGCGTGAGCAGACTACCTATTGTCTAAACACACCAACAACGCGTAAACGGGAAAAGGGTAGGGATCGGGTGGCAAAAAAACACGGAGAAGAAGGGGATTGAACAGCACCCTATCCCGATAAAGAAGCCCTTTTCCAATAAACAGCGCAGTTTTATATCCTCAACCGGTAAAATTCAAAAAAAGCAAAAAGAACGCTACGCACACACAAGTACGCAGTGCGGACCTATTTTTCGAGTTATGTTTTGTGTCAGAAAAAAGGGGAGAGAGAACGTTTTTGGACCGCCAGTAGATAGGATGATGGTTCAATTTCCCAGATAGGATTTCCTCATACCAGAGAGTCTATTTCGCTCACATATGAGATTAATTTTTTGTGGGTTTAAAGTAATTTTTGCGATTTGACGCAAACTAAACCTCGTCAGTGTCTCGTAAAGAAGGGCTTATTATTACCTAGTAAAATCAGTTCGCTTATGAAATTGTCGGTCGCTTTTTTCGTCAGAACTGACGTTTCGAGTTTTATTGAAAAAAGCTATTGACGAATTTAAAGAATTCAAAATACTGAAAATAATTCAAAACAGCATGATCATACATTTTCCAGAACTGATTATTTTAGCACAGAGTTTTGCTCCGAGCTGGCCTATATTAAGACTGTTAGAAAATCGACAAAACATTTGCAGTTACTTCAATTTAAATATTTCTGATTTAGGTATCCTTAACTTGTCTCAAACCTTCCAGAATCGATTCTAGAACTTTACTTTCACAATAAGGTTTTTAGCCTCGGGTCTTTTAGCTAATAGTTTGATACTCTCTTTATTCCGGCGACGATGGAAATTCAAAACAACAATAGTATTTAAAGTGGTCGTTTTAGATTTCGTGGAAGGGTCGTCGTAGAACACATGTTAACTTTCATTTACACGATTTATCAAGGTGATAGTGGCTAGAATTATCATATAAAACTCCGCCGGAAAATATGGGACTTTTATAAAGTTTATATTTTATTCCATTGAATCTGTGTGCGGATAGAATCTAATCTTCTTAATAAAACGCCTTCAAAAATTCTCATATCTATGCAAGGCATTTGACCTGTATGGCATTTAGGTATTAAATGAATACAATCCAGCAACGTTAGTAGGCGCTCCATTTCGATCAAAATCTGTTTTCTTCTTAAGAAATCAGTACAAAATCAGGCACGTGGGTCAGGAGAGTATAAAGTTTGATCTCTTTATTAGACTAAAAGGAGACGTATTGAGACTTGTTAGAAGAACGTGTATGCTACAAAATGTTCCAATCTGCGTTTCCTCTTAGATGAAGATTAAAAAATGAAAACAGTGCTCACAAACACGGGCTTTTTCCAGAAGAAAGTTGTAGAAAAAATAACCATTACACAAGTGAATAACGAAGTAACGTCACAATACAATTTAAAACATTTGCCACCTCGTTGTGACCTCTAGTATTTAACCAATCACAAGTTTGCATTTCCATCGACCGTGACACGTTTTTGTGATAAAAGAGTGTTTTGATTAGCTCAAGCGAAAATCAATTTACATTTCTGTCGTGGTTGGCTATTGTATGCATATATTTCGTGGGCGATCGGTGTTTTGTATATTTTGCCGTTGAATTTCGTAATTCGCCGCGAGGCCAAGTCTGAGAAAGCGACTTTTTTGCGCCGTCGTGGATCGAGGTTCGGTCCCTTGTTACAGGAACGTGTTCTTTCTTACAGAGTTCTGTGGAGTGTTGAGCGTTCGCTCCTGGTTCGATCAGGAGCCATAGATAATCAAGATTCCTGTTCCTTGCCTTTGAAAGGATTACATGTAAGTACAACTGAACGAGTCGCAGGTACTACTAAACTACTGTCCATTTCGATTTCTGTTCGCTTTACAGATATACAAAGACATTAACGTTATAGCCATCATCGTCATCTCGATTATAGTTCTCGCCAGGGACTTTCGACTTTCCTTAACGATTTAAACGAATATAAACTTAATCAACCGACCCCGGCCCAAACACAATTATTTTTCTTACTCGAGGTCAATTACATGTTACATTCTAACCAGGACTCATTTCTTTCGTTTCTTCAAGTGAGTAATTCATATTTCAACGACTTTGGGATATAAACAGTTTCTCGAAGTTACGCAGTTTATGGTTTAGTGAATGGTAATACATCAGATCTTTCGTGGTTTTGCCGGACGATCTTTTCACGATTTGCTCGAGAAGACAAAAGATTTCGTGCAGGCTGGATTTCTTTTGAGGCTGTAGTTTATTCAATTCTGAAGAAACTTTTATCTGTACTTTTCTACCCCCGATGAAAAGTTCACCCAAGATTTACGTATCAGGGGAGAAATATTGTTCCCGTGCGTGGATGTATTTGGATAAACTCAGCCGTCGTAGATGAAAAGTGTTTCTGTTTAGATAACAATGTGGAATTGGTTTTTGGTCTGCTATGAAAATGTGGTTTGTTTGAAGAATGGTGTAAATAGTAGCTGTGAAATGGTTTACCACGAGTCATGCAATTTTTTGCTCCAACCCTGAAATGTTGTTGTGGATATTGTCGATTAGAGGACGAGTGAAATGTTCAAATAGATATGAAATCAGCATGCAAAATGCGTTCGTGCAGTCCTTAGCCTTCCCTGATTGTTTTGGATTATCGATGGAACTGTAACGAAAATTTGAACAAAACTTTGCTAACGAGATTGAAGTTCATTTTTCAGCCCATTGTTTTTCAACTTTCCAGTTCGTTTGCGGCTACGTAAGTTACCGCTGCGGTTTTCTCTAGTTTACTTAGCTTGCCCCGGTAGACACAACATTTGGCCGTTCTCCGCGGTTTATATTCGGTCTCTTCGAAGTTAATTTAATGTTTTGTGTTGTGGGTACATAAGCGTACTGTTCTAAATATAGACTGATTCGAACATTTCATCACAACTCTTGGATTTGGGAAGTAACTCGCTTATGGTGGAGAAAGGATTTGGAAGATAACAGAAGTTTGCCGGATATGAAAATTCTGCTGCCCTGTCGCCTTTAATTTACATATGAAACAAATAACGGCAGATGTTCAAAATCTTTTCGCCTTTGAGACAAGTTCCTTGCACCTTCAAGTACAAGCTACAATCTTATGTATTCAATGCTTGCAAAGTACCTCCACGTTTAAATCGTCACACAAGTTTGACAAATATTGACAATAAAGAATTTAGACAATTTCAGACTTCTGAAATCTTACGTTACCTGGCAACAACGTGACTCTTTTAGTCTTTCTAAGACAGGATCAATATAAATTGTGGTAATTATAGTCTCGCTGTTTTACCAGCTTATGTACTTTACTCTAGGGTCCACTTAGCAATAACGTTAGTGAACATGCAGTTGATCGGTTTTGAAAAACTGAATAAGATGCTATCCTAACATGATGATCTACGGTAACCGGAAATCTTTATGAAGAGTCCAGGGATATTGGCACTTATATTTCACGTTTCAGATGTGGACATAACAACATAACAATTACTTCAAAATCGAACAAAACTGTTGTCGTGTCTGTTTCTTTTTTTAGAATTTTGCAGCAACAACTAAGTCACGGATAAAATTTATTTAGGTCATGCACTGTACAGACCTTCTTCGTCGGTTACCAAAAGAACAATAGTAGCTCTGCAGCTGTAAAATGATTAGAAACGATTAACGACCTAAACCACAAATATCTTCATAAAAAAAAAAACAAAAACAAAAAAAAAAACACTACAAGTCTATTATGAAACTTGAAAAGAATCGGGTTCCACGCATGCCAAACGAGCCACATGCGGTCACAAACAGTATCACTTTTTATGCTCTGTTTTCTTAACACAATTTGCTTTGTGATCAATTTTGAAATGTTCGTAAGTTAATTAGTAAAAACTTGTTGGCAGAATAACGGCAATTTTGTCTTTACTTGTCAAACATTTATGCAACTTCTCCAAATCTCTCCAAATCTTAATTCAAAGTAACTACATGTATGTGGTGGCGAAAGGTATTCGTTGCCGAATTAATGTTTTTTGGAGTGGTTGATTTTTTGGAATTTCTATTCACGTCAAAAAAGATATGATATGACACTTATAGTTGTAAGCAGTAATTTCAAGGAACTTTCTCGACTTCCAGCTTAACTTTGGCTTAATACCTGTGTTAACAACCCACAGTTACTAAATATTGCATATTAATGAGCACATTTGGAAGCAAATCGTATGTTGCGTAGTGAGAACAATTAGTTTTCTGTTGGTGGCCAGGCGTATTTGCATTTCACAATATTTAAAAAAGCTGTTTGCAGTTTGCAAATAACTTTAAAATTACCTGTTCGAAAAAGGAACAAAGACGCGTTTTGTAAACAGTACTGAACTAACAGTGTTAGGAATTAATTTTGTCGAATTGCAGCGACTTGTTGTCTTATAAAAGGTAAGTTCAGCCTTCGTTAGAACTTAGAAGTCAGTTTAATTATATTATTCTGAGCTTGAATACTTCACACTACGGGAAGACATAGCTGACAGTCAAAGTTGACATGTTAGGGTTGCCTGGTTCAATGAATTGCAAACGGCCTCCGCAACTGGGATGTGGGTTTTGTTAAAACGGATCAGGAATGATGCGAACTGCTAGCAAGTGTAAATAAAGCCAATGTTTCATCCAAAGAAACTGTTTTTAAATCCGCAACATGGAGTATAACGTTTTGTTTTTCTTCGAATATTTAAATCCTCTGTTTAATACGGCTCCAAAAGTATTTTCTTTCCGACCATAGTGTATATAAATGCTAATTACTCATAAAATTTTGTTTGGTATTTGTTGCATACAGTTAAGAATGGCTGTTTAATTGCTAGAATTTTACTTTTAGTATCGGTCAAAACTTGAACTCTGTTCAGTTTGCTATGCACGGATTGAGGTTTACAAATATCAAACCGAAAAACCACCTTAAAAGTTCCTTCGCCTCAAGGGAAAATAATAAATATTTCATAACTTAACTTGTATACCAGCTGTTTATTGTATCGAGAACGCTGAATCTTCCTCTAGAAATTTCTTCTTGCTTACTCGAGCATTTAATAAGTTCGAGTCAACAACAACTTTCCTTTGGCGTGCTTCAGTGAGGCTGGAGTTGTCGTTTATGCCGTGTCTCTGAAAAGACAAAAGAGTAGAGAGGTTCTATTGTGAAGATTTCGCTCATTTGCATATTGGAGCGTGGGAACCCAAGAAAAGGTTCCGTCGTTTTGTTGGTGTGTCACTAGCCCAACACTCAAGGGAGTATTTTGAGACTCTATTTTGAAGTGAGAAGTTGGGAAAAATTGCCTGTCTGTCTCAGAAGACCTCAGAAAGGGTTGCTGCATAATATTGTACGTGGAAAAAGGCACATAAATAACCAAAATCACTTTAGTCATTCAGAATAAACGCCAACTGGCCGAAGAAAATGGGCATCATTAACCAAGATACGACAGTCGCTTCGAGACAAATTTTGGATGTCTTTTGGAATACCAACTGCAGTTTCGTTTTATTTTTCAAGATTTTGGGGGTAATTTGTTTAAATGAGAGAGATAGGACTGATTCTTGCCAAGACAAGGTTACCTTTATTTCATTATTAATTTTATGTTATGTACTGTACTTGCTTGAGTACGTAAATTGCATGGCTCATCGAGGTTTAAAGAAACATCACAGGATAATTTTGCTGCTTACACAAAAAATTGTAGCATGTCTTATTAATTACGTCGATTGACATTGTCGCATTTGTATAATTTGCCAACTGCAATGTTGTAGTATAGTCGTACTACCATTTCAGCGGCGTCCTATTGCCTTGATTATGAACGCCTGACACTATACTCTTTTCGTAATTTTGTCGTACTTCTAGCCACTTATGTTGTTGAATCTTGATGAAACCATACTGACTCCATGTTTATATTGCCAATTTTGCGAGTATCCCAAAGTTATAAGCGAGAAACTTGAGTAATTTTGTAATTTTTCTAATTTAATCGACAGAAACATGCGGGGGTACAGTAACCGAAGTGATGAACAAAGATCCCATTCATGGGACAGAGGGAAGAGAGACGAACTCTCCCGCAGTTGGGGAGGGGAGAGGTGGAATAAAGACCATCATAACGACAAAGCCCAGTTGATGAATGGACCGACACAAAGCCCGGCGTGCAAAAAATATATCTCTGTGGTCTCCGAGGGAAACTATTTTATTGCTTCCAAAACACCGCTTCCGGATCGCATCGAGCTGCGAATGTGTGGCACCACAGGGCTGGGTCAGAACAACCGTGCTCTGTCCATACCGGATCTATACCGCGTCAAGATGAAGCCTATTCCAGAGGTGGTGGAAGAACAAGTGGATGCAGTTCGCCGAGAAGAAGTTCACTCGGAGAATGCTTGCCCTCTGCATGATCATCACCTACCAAGGAGTGGTTCTTTGAAAGAGATGTACTACTCGCAGTACACGCACCATTTTGACCCGAATGAGCCTCGTTCGCACATCGCTGGCTGGAAGGTCGATATAGAGCCGAATAACATCCCCCATCGTCGGTCTCGGATGTGCGTACTCAACAACCCCATGATCTCGGGGTCAAGAAAGAGGCCCGAGCGCCCGAAGTCTGCTCCTCCTACGCTGGCCTACGAGTTTGATGTTTTCACGGAAAATATCGAAGATGACAGACTGTCTTGCGCCACTCTTCCTAACTTTCATCATGGCTTCCCCGAATCCACGCGAAGTACCGACGACTTAGCGACTCGTCTTCAAGATTTGATCGTCGATGCATCGCCTCCGGAATACATCAACGACGACAGCTCCTTCGGCTACGATCCGAGCGATGACACGTCGGAAACTTCTTCGGCGTTTTACCATGACCAGGGCTTTTACAAGAAACGCGATCCCGCCAAATTTAGCTACAGCCGTCCCAAGTTACTCCGACTATCCGCCGACTTTCCTGGGGTGAGAAATCTAGAAAAAATGCGTCGAAAACGCAAAAGCATGGGTTCCTCCTCAACTGGCTCCACTTCTCCTACGCCTTCTCCGTCAGGAGAATACGGGTTTTTTGTAGCGCTGACATCGAAGGATCAAGTTCCACAACAAACACACGGACGATACTATTCCATGACTTAAACGGGAGAAATTCACAGTTGAAAGAAAATTTGGACGACGTAAATTAAAGAAACGGATATGAAGTGACTGAAGAAAAGAAATATTTGCATGAGGTTTCCTCAATTATCTGGACGAATACTTTTAAACAAAAACTCGAAAGCCTCTTTTACCTTCAGTTAGTTTACACTTTTAAACATATCGGAGGATCACTCTTCGCAAGCAGTCGGAGAGTCTCCGACTCATATTTATTCAATCAGAAACAGAAGCACGAACACTCGCTCGCGACTCCGAAAGATATCTCTTAACCTGCCCTGGGGCCCGTTGCTCGAAGGTCCCGAAAAGTTTTCGCACGCGGAAAGCCCTAGCAAAATCTCAAACTATATGATTACAGAGCTGTTTTATTCACATATTCTTAATATGAACAGAGGTTCTCTTCATACAAGAAGTTTCAGGTGTATGCACTTCTCCGTTTTTAGGTATAGATGAACTAAAAGTGGCTTTACAGGCCCGAAAAGTTTCCGGGGCTTTCGAGAAACGGGCACCAGGACAGTTGTGTTGCTTATCAACTTCGCTGACGAATAGCGCAAGCTCAGTTCAGCTAAATAGGCCAGTTCCGAGTTACCTTGTGCCTCTGTTTCAAAACAAGTCTCAGTGCAAAACCTCTGTTATGAAAATAAGTTTGATTTGAATGAAAATGAACTTGAAGGTGGAACTCATTTTCACATAAATGGTTTCCCACTTAGACTCGTTTTGGCACAGAGGCAAAAGGCAGCTCGGAAATGGCCTATTCTCGGGGTTACGATTCTCACCAAGAATATGAGGCCTTAGTGGGTGGGCGGGGGGGGGGGGGGGAATTGGCGCGGAGGGGTCTGAGTATCCCACATCCGGTTGATTTTTGGCCTAACTATCCCGAATCCCGTTAATTCCAGCTGCAAACATTAACGATTTCCCCACTCCACACCCCGTTTTATTTTTCTAATCCATATCTCATTAATCTTATTCCCCAAATATCCTGTTCCCGTTAATAACTGTATTCCGAAAACTCCTAATAGGGCCTCAGAATTCGATTGATTCTTGTTTAGGACTTCTCAGGCGACTAGTGGCAATGGGTAAACACATGATAAACATAACATAGAAATTTTAAACAAAGAGATTATACTGGGCTTGTTCGAGGAGGCAATTTGTCGTTTAATTTTCTTCTCTCTATTATTTAATGCCAAAGAGACGGGTTCTGAAATTTTGGGGATCTGTTAGGCTTTGTACGATCAGTACATCATCACTGTAAAATACTCGAAGAAAAGAACTTTCACTTAAAGCGTTAACGACCGTTAGCAAGAGAGAAGAATTAAGATAAAATAAAATTGCCTTTTTACCATTCAAGCAGCTTTTCAAGTGAATGTTAATGGTTCAATCTTTTTTTAAGCTGAGCTCGTTTGGTTGGTAGAACTTCAGTTTTAAGATCGTTTAGTGGTGCAATCAATTAAAAAGCCTTTGAGAACTTAAATTTTCAGTTTGTAAAATCTGGATCTAAACGGCTTCGTCACGGGACTGTAAATATTCAATTGTAACATATCTTATTACAGGCATAACCAGTTTTCCTTGATCATTTACTATTTAACCTCTGACGGTTCTTACGTCTTATTGTTTCTGTAAAGGTTGGCAAGAGTTCAGTTTAAGGTCATTCCACTGAAATAGGACCTACACCGAGATTTTTGTCAAACTTTGGCTACTGATTGTTTGTGTTATGGGAAATTAAATTTTGAAATAAAAATGAAAGGTCCCCTTGTTCGTTTAGGACCAACAGCACCTTGTTTATACCCAATAAATTCTTATAATAGCACCATGATTATAGTCACGATTGCTTGCTAAATTTACGTTTCCGACAATTATTTCTTGATCCATATTTATTTTACATAGAGAAATTTATTACTCAAATCAAAACAACAGAAAAACATGATAGGTCACCGTACTCGTTTTCGAGAATATGATGATTTACCTATATGGCGAGGTCCAGCCGTAAAGAATAAGCCGCCATTTTTAATGTGCGCGCGCTAATCACGCGTGAAATTATGAGCAGCAGGGATGCGCAATGCAATACTGGGGTATGACCTTAAAAGGGTCTTTTTCACCATAATATGCATGGACGACTTTGATTGACACTGGAAAGTCCACGTTACGAGTATTAAGCGTGCGCACATTAAAAGAATGGACTGACAGCTGGTTCTTTCCCCTGATGTCGCCGGAGAAATATCTAGAAAGAAAACGAAATTAAGAGATATTAACGGCCATTTTCTTTTAACCGAGTTGGTAAGCTCTACTTTTTACATAGAAAGGCGCGAGAAACAAGCCAACTCATTTGACCAGTTTAATTGACGTGTCCTCTTTTCATGAACCTTTATCAATGGTTCCTTGTGATTACTGCTGGCCATCTAACTTTGCTTTCCTCCTCCTTGCATACAGAGGCTGCGCCTGCCGTAGTACAAGCAGCAGTCCAAACAGCAATGTCTTAACGAAAGGACAAAATAAAACACCTTTGCTCGAAGTTTTGCAGGTTGTTTTGGCCTCCTCTACTACCAACGCTTGAGATTTTTAGGTTTAACCTATAACGAGGGACAAGATGTTTTGTTCAAAATTTAAATAATAACAAAGACATAATTATTATCCTACCTAGCGACACGTGAGTTGCTGGACGCGGGCGACTCAGTTTTGGCGCCAAATTTAAAGGTTAGAGGCACAAGATGTTTCCTATCGTTTTTCATGCGTTTCAATCTAAATATGACTTCTGACATTTAAATCCAGAGAGAAAAGTGACCCGACTTATCTTTGACGTCAGGACAGTGCAGTTTTCCCCGGCTGCTGAATGGTGATTGGTCAGGAACCCATGGATTGGTTTATTCCAATTAATTTCACCAAAATTAATTGGACATCTTCTGGTCGATGCTTTTAAGGTGGCCGAACACAGTTTTCAAGTGCCTATGCCTAATTCACCATTACTTTTAAACTATTTGTGCTTTGGCGCCCGTTTTTTGCATGAGTCAAGGTTAACCGCAGAAGGGTTTATTCTCGCATTTTTGGCTAAGGTGTGTGCTGTTTCCATGGCAACGGGGCTGGTTAAAAACAAGGCTTAAAAAATGTTTTTTTGTTTATTTAAAAAAGACGATTTTCGTAATTCGCCGTAAATCGTTTTCACTACATGTTCGTATTATTAAAAATTCCCTATGTCAAAATTCCGATTTTTTGTGATAGATCATTCACGTGGTTTCTGAACTATTTTTTTGCCAGATTTCTTGAAATCCTAACGACTGGATCGTTAGAAATCGGCAAGTTTCTGCAAAAGCAATCGGTCTCAATTTTTCGAGCAACTGCGAATGCGCTACATTTAACTGGGTTTTTTCGGTAACAAAGAAAAAGCTGAGAGTTGCTGGGTTCTTCGCATCGTTACCTTTTCTAATATATCTTTGTAATAAAAGACTAAAGCCATCAATACACTGCGTTCAAATATAGAGAAAAATAGCATAGATAATGCGGGTGTTGAGTAAATAAAATGATCGCTGGATCGCTCTGTTGACGGCATATTTGTTTTTTTCCAATCCTTGTGCGCGCGCTAAATTGCATCAGCAAAAGCGCGCGCGAAAACTGTGTTCGGCCACCTTAATAGGTGCCTGCAGGCAGATAGGTGCCTGTAGCAGATTGTATCCCGTTCATTGCAGGAGCCCATCACCCCGTTGAATTATCTACGCAACAGATCCACTTCTACAAAATGTGATGGGCTCCAGTTCGTGGATATTCTTTTTAACTCTCTCCTCCTGTCCGGCCCCGTCAAAGGCTCTGTTGGGGAGAATCCGCTGGACGATATGAGCCCTCGTTTCGAGGTCTGAGTCTGCAATCAAGTCAGTGGCTTATCCTAAGAAAATAAAATGGCGGCGATGGCGGCAAATTCAGATAAGGAGATGGAAGATGTTCGTCAAGTCTTACAGATGTAAGCTGAATGATTTTCGTCAAAGATTATAGTCTGCTGATTTAATGAACCTTAACTGTATTTCCTTTATTCTTAATAAGACTTGAGGAGCAAATTACAAAGGTACACAAGCTCTGTTTGCAGAGACGAAAGGAAACTGAATGTTGTGTTCAGCAATGTCGAAATCTGCTGAAACCATGGTATGTCGATTTTTTAGGGAGATCTTCATGTGAATTGGAAATTTACGTTATCATTGCCTAGCAATAATGTTCTCAGTCAGTCTGGTTTAGCCTTTGTTTTTGCCTTTTGATCCACAGTGGAACCCTGCCTTTTTAATACCCGTTGATACGGCCACCTCGTTGAGGGGACATTGGGGGGTTCTGAACACCGCAATACCGCAAAAAAAATTCGGCAAATACCGCAATACCGCAAAAAAATCACAAAATACCGCAATACTTCAAGAGGGGTGCGTTGGGATTTGGCCAATTTTTGGTTCGGTTTTTCGGTTTTCGCACTTAAAAACTGCGGTTTTTCGGTTTTGGTGTCTTGTGCGGTTTGCGGGTTTTCTCCAATACAGTCGTTGGTTTTCGGTTTTTGTCAACCATGATGGCGGTTTTTCGGATTTTTCTGTCCAATGCATTTTACGGTTTTTCTGGTTTGTCAAGGAAGTTACACCCTGCATTACCACTAAAACTTTATAGACCATTTTACAGTTGTCTGCTCAGTGGCCTGGCCTTTGGATGGCAGCGAGGCTTGAGTTGACCTTGTTTTGATACAGACCTCACTGCTTTTGTTGTGTAAAACAAGTTGCTTTGGTGCTAACTGGGTGCATTTTCATGACAAAAGCAGTGAGGTCTGTATAAAATGGTTTATTCCAAGGAACCACGTATACAGCCTTCTACCCAGACTTTGTTTTAGATGATGTATGACAAGTCAAGTCTCTTTAATTTAGCAGCCGTTATCTGGGTCGTAAATGGCTGCCAAGCAGACTATGAGAAGCTAAAGATAACATCCAAACAAAAGACTATTTCTCAAATATCACGCGGCTGGGATAATATTGTGTGGACTTTGACCTTAGCCTGTGGACCATCGAGTTTCTATTAATAGCTTGATTGCAAGTTGTCTTCCCTTTTTGTCATCGGAATAACATTGTGCTCACTCACTCTGTTCACATGAAATAAAAGCAAAGGAGAGACTGTTTCGTTGTAAAATAAAGTAGTTTGGTTGTAAAGTGTGGCTGCCATTGTGCCTACACAAATGAAAATTCTGACCATGGCAATCAAAAAGCAGCTTCAGAATGTGGTGTTTCTTCTTAACAAAAATCACCTAAAATCATGTTAAAGTGCTTTTTTTTTCTAGTTTCACATTGCTATAGGTCTGGAGCCAATTTACAAAAATATAAAGCACATTTTTAGATTATGATAAGTTCTGTACTAACAAGGGGATATGCTGAAAGAACTTTGTAAGTAAAACAAGTTAAGACTTTTAAAATTAAATAATGGAAAGAGATTCGGTTTTCAGTGTTGGACGAAATTTATTGTGGTTTTGCAATGTCATACCGAAACCACTACTCTGTATGTTAAAGTATAGAGCAAATAAAACAAAAATAACAATGGAGACTTTGTTAATGAATGTTAGGTCAGGTAATTTTTGATTTAGACAAAATAAGTATCATTTGGCGTGGTTGGCTAATAATTAACAAAAAATAACACACCCCTGACTGCGACACAAGGAATTGCAGTTTAACATTACCATGAGAGCTAAGTTTCATCAGGAATGTCCAATTGGAAACTTGAAAATGCTTGGAAAATGTTGGAGGACTAGGAGGATAATTTTTAATACTGTTCAAAAAACTAAACAACTGCATCCCACAGGTTCGGAGAATACTCCGATACCACATTTTGAGATTAAAATTACCGAAATACTGCAAGAAAAATTGTCTGCAAACCCCAATGTCCCCCTCCTTGTTATTATGGGTATGACATTTGCAGACTTCAGACTGCAGAATGCAGACTTTTTAACTCGTCATATTCTGAAGTATTCCCATTTTCATTAACGAAAGCTAACCGTTAACGGGCTAAACTGAGCGCTATTCATGCTAACCTGAATAACGGTTTCTGAACACTGAAGAAGGGTTATACACCCGAAAAGTCTCTTTCTTCAAGGACATTTATGACACTTTTTCATATTTTGTTATAATATCAACCTACAAGCTATTTGACCTGAGTGACATTCAGGCTAACCAGAATGCTATCTTGGTCCAAATGTAGTCTGCAATCTGCAATCTGCAGTCTGCAAATGTCATACACCGGAATGAAAGCTCAGTCTGTTGCTAGTGAAAACCAGCCTTAACCTCTCCACACTACTCTCTGTAAGGAAAACCTGCCCAATGTGCTGACCAAGCAAATTTGTAAAGACACTCAAAATACATTCAAAACATGTAGGATGTACAACCTTGTTCTCAGGGTCTCCTCATCCTGGCTCAATACCCTTTGACAGAACAATAGCAAAAACAACAGAGACAATGCTCCTAGCCCCAAAACAATAACAGCTTCTACACTTTGATGACTAACACAATAACAAGCTTACAAAAGCTGCTACACTTCTGGGTGCTGTCTCTCACTCTTAGGGGCAGGGAGAAGAGAGACCCTGGGAACGAGGTTGTGGCATGTATACTGGTGTTATGATGTATTGTCTTGAGTATGATTTTATTTAAGAAATAGAAAACATGTTTTCCGCGTTTCCATCAAGTTATTGAAACACAAGTGGAAGTTTGGGAGAACGAGAAATGCTGTGGGAACATGAGCCGCAGGTGAGTGTTTCTCCCAGACTTCCACTCGTGTTTCTATAACTTGATAGCAACACAAAGAACATGTTTTCTATTTCTTTTAGAAAACACTGCAACGAAAAAAAGGAAAACAACTTGTTAACTTTGATTATCAAAATGTAAGTTCTCTTTGCTTGCGCCTTCACTACATCAACAGCTCATGCTAGTTCTGTGTTTCTATCGAGTTATAGAAACACAACTTTTAACCAATCAGGGCACATTTTCTAAGGACTGTTTTCTAAAATAATATAAAAGCAGTTGCATTCTTTATAGGGATGGAAGGTTAATAGACATCATTGTAGAAATTACTGACACTGTATGCATGTACAATGTATTCAGCTTGATATTGGTATTGTTGGAGGTAAAATAATGCAAGCCCCCATGTAAACTTGGTGTGTTTTGAGAGCCTCCCTTGGGAGGTTTTGGAGGTTCGATAAAAAAATTCCAAGCCTCTCCTTAACACCTCCTCATCCCCCCTTAGCATATCAAAATAATTTTCTCTAATTTCCAACACTGCTTTTTTGATTGAAATTTTTGGGTTATTTGAAGGCCATTGATATCTAAAATGGTTAAACAAGATGAACAAACTACAAGTGGCACTGGACAGTCACAAACTATGCAGGGTGGAGGACCCATCACAGGAGACACAGAAATTGAAATCAAAGGTGAGGACTGAATTTAAGGTGTTTCATTTAGCCATTAGTTTACACCCTGAGAGGTGATGTGAAGATGTACCTGTAATAATTAGTGCACTGGAGACTGGAATGAGTCTCTCTTTGATTCCTCCATTGCACCAAACTTAAGTCAGAGGTTTACAGTACTATCAAGCATAATTGCTTTAAGTGCTGGGTATTTGAAATTCATAGTTTTAAATGTCTGTTTCAGAGGCTTGTTCCAAAATTTGTATTGAAGTCTTGAATGAGAGTGAGATCTTACTATGCCTGCTATGCAAGAACTGTTTTTTACAATAACTGTCTAATTTCTCGCACGCTGATTGGCTCAATAAGAGTACAGATGGATAAAATTTTAGTTTATGCAAGCTTTCAAGTTCAACTTTCAGCTGTCAAACTGTCAACTTTTTAGCCAATGAGATTTCGTGAACTTTTTTAAGTAGCCAATCAAAAAGCGAGAAAAGCTATTGCAACATTTGTGTCATTTTGAATAAAATTGAATTTCACTTTTCTTTGTTTACGGCGAGTTTACGACATCTTTTCCCCTCATTTATTCCCGATATTTGACCATTCTGGGGTCTTGTTATTGTAAAAAACAAATTCACGTCAATATTTTTGGCATCTATCCTCTTCTTGATGATAAATTTCGTCAGAACATTGTCAAAGTTTACTGCAGAACCACTTGCCTGCAGCTTGTGGTTCCACAGCCACTTTGACAATGTTGTAACCCAATTCATCATCAATAAGAGAACAGACGCATAAAAAACTGACGTCAATTTGTTAATTTTCTCTATGCCCAATTTTATTGCACTTTGCAGACTGTCAGGGGTAGACTGTCAGGGCCCACAACCCTTGTCACAGCACCTTTAATTGGTACTATGTGCTTTTGTCCTAGCAA
This sequence comes from Orbicella faveolata, assembly GCF_042242905.1. NCBI lineage: Eukaryota > Metazoa > Cnidaria > Anthozoa > Scleractinia > Merulinidae > Orbicella > Orbicella faveolata. The sequence continues at coordinate 16,177,595 of NW_028301547.1, read as the reverse complement.
AGGAAACTGAGAAGCAAGATTTAGCAGCACTTCAAAGTTTGTTAGCCAAGGCACAAAAAGCAAGGGACATACAGACAAAGGTATGTAGAAATTAGTACCGGTACTTTCAATGCCAGAATGGACCTCTATTTAAAATTCCAGTAACCTTGAATCTGGGGTTTCTGATTTATCTCAAAGATCGATGAAGCTACTTCCAAAGCAGACCAGAAGAAGAAGATATCCAAAAAGCCTCTTGCTGTCACCACCAGTAAGTACAATAATAGATCACAGTTGGGGTTGTAGCCCATTTTGGGACAGATCTTTGTGAACAATGAGTATGTGAAAAAGCATTAGGAAGAGAAAATGGCAAAGATGTGTCTCAACTGGAGGTTTCATGTAGCCATTTCTTTTTCCTCTTTATATCTTTGGATATATTTTACAACTTGATCCATTGAGCAGTACATTGCAGTCCAATCCTAGAAATTGCACCTTTGTGGCAATGTTTTTGTTGAAGTAAGCTAGAAGTCTTGATGTTACTCTTGAATGAGCTGTGAGTCCATCACAGATTAACACCAGCATTTTGGATGGCTGCCTTAACAACTTCTAGCACCCGTTTATACTCCCGCATGGAGACAAACACCTTGAGGTTAAAGTTTCTTGCTTATTAACATTTCAGAGCCTCCCCAGAAACAACCCATGCAACGTACAGCAAAGCAAACTCTTCCAAAGGCTTCCAAACCTCAGCCTAAACAGTCTGCACTCATCAGAAAACCTGTGACACAGAAGCCTGCCATAAAGAGCACTTACAGTTCATCATATGGGATACCCTCCTCACCAAAATCCCTCATGCAACCCACAAGCTCACGGGGGTCTGCTAAGATGTACCTAGACAGCGTTTTGAACAAAGGTAAAAGGAATGGAACTGATTCAAAAGCCGTGTCCAGAAAGCAAGGTAATGTCATCGTCATTTGGGAAGGGGGCACAAAGTCAGCATATGGTGGGAGTTTCCAACCATGAAGTGGGGGATGTGCTTTTTCCTGGTAGAATTCTTGTTTATTTTCTTTTAGGTCCCTCTGTATTGTGCATTGTTTCTATAATAAGGAGAATGGTCACTGCTGGTCTGCATTAAGGTCAGACTAACAAAACCCAAATCGCTATACAGCTACAAGTAGCTCCACGATAAAACCTCTGCTTCCCATGGTCATGAGAAGACGCACACGGCTTGTACTGTAAGTATCCCGGAGAGCTCCATACAATTCCTTATACTTTTAGTACAAGAAATTGTTGAGCATTATCTTAGGGCGCTCCAGGTTTCTTCACCCTATGATACCAACGAGGTGTTATAATCTGTTACGCCGACGATCGTCTGTCAGAAAAATATTAATTTTTGAAAATAAACCAGAGACGAACAGCGGCGCACACCGGCTTACATGTGTCAACGAGCAATTAAATGCAGTGTGCTGTGTGAGTCATTCCTGACGCTCTACACTCTGGAATAAAAGCATTATTAGATCATGTCCAAAAGAACGTGAGCAGTGGGGAAAGACATGGAAGGAAAAAAGACGTGAGAGAGGAAGGGCAATGAATGTTGAAACTACGGCGAGGGCGGAAATCCTGATAAAACAAGTATTCGCGCTAATGATGTACGAATTACCAGAATTTAATGCACAACACGAAATCATCCTCTCCTTCTCTACTCAAACCAAGATTTACGATCTGAACTAAAAGATAACCAGGAGCCTACAAACGCATGCTCAAGTAAAGAGACGCGCAAGGGCCGACTAACATTTCTTGCTTACTCCATCAAAGTCATCACGATCAACGCTGAGCTTGCATTGAGATGCTTGTCCGGAAGTAAAGGGACGTTTGATTCATCAATCTAAAACAGATCTTGGAATTAAACCGAAATGATCTGGGAGCGAACTAAACTTAACAATTTTCTAGAAAATAACGCATCACACTCTTTCTTTTTTTCATAAGAATATTGTTTTTCCGGCCCAGGCTGAATACTCCTATTTTTCTGCTGATTTTAGGCTGAAAATATTATTGTAATATTCTTAACTTATGACATTTACGTATCAATTACAAGTGCTCCATTGCTGTTCATTGCAATCAGTACGGTCAAAATGTCATGTCATACGACAAGAAAGAATTTATCATGAAAAATTTTGCGGTTTAGCTCATGTCTTTTGCATTGTACATATTTTTTACTGCGCAAACACGTTACATGTACCGCTCATCATTAAACATTTGGCTATCGCTAGTGAAGAGTGTTTCGTTTGTTGGCTAGTTTTGCCGTTTAGAGAAAGGAATAATTTTATACAGTTAAGTAAAAACATCATTGTATTGTTTTTACAGATTTTCAACGCATGAAATTGTATTATTTTCACAATTTCAGCCTCAGGTTTATTCTTAAAATATTCTTTAAATTTCGCAAATTTCAGCCTCGATATTCTTATAAAATATATTCTTTAAAAAAGAAAGAGTGTATATGCACTACTTGATGAATTTCATTTATAGTCACAGACACCTTTATCTTGATTGTAAATAAATAATCTCTAATTTATCTGTAAATTTATCTTTATTTGAGTCTCCACAATTAGTTATCTAAGCTTAATACTCCGAACAGTCTTTCTGCCCTCCGCCGTTGAGAAGAAATGTCACACAATTACATAGCCGTGGGGAAAGTTAGGGCCCGGGGTGAGGAATCACTTAGTACACAAAGCAAAGTTTGTCAGTGCTTTAAGTGACCTCGCACGGCTACCAATGACTTCAAGGTGTTCGCACACACTGCGAAAACAGACCTTAAAATTTCGAAAGTAACGACCGAGTGTGGTGAAACCCTCCCACATCCCCAGAAAATAGTGGAATCAAGGATCAAAAGTATAATTTATTCTTCCTATCAATTAAGAGCGGCAAACTGATGACGATACAACAAGGGAAGGTACAGTGTAACGCATACTATGAACATTAAGAAACGTCATGTTGCGCAGTGTTAAAACAAAACCCGTAATATTTTTCTCAAGTAACAGGAACTAACAGAAACTTCTCTTCAAATTATAATTACTTCAATCAACAACTTCGTCACATTACTAAAAGGAGGGCGTTAAAAGGAACGTTTCTTGAAATCAAAATTGAAAACTCAACCAGCACACCGAGATATATTTAAGGGCCTGTTTACAGGGAGAGAGGTCTACTCTAGCAAGCGTGTTAACCCTAGCTGGAGGGCAAAAGATAGCCCGGGTTTACAAGCAAAATTTTGGTGTAACCCTACAACCCGAGCGCGGGACAAGTTAATGCGCGGTTACACTCAAAGGGTCTGGAAACAAGTAGAAAGTTAACCCAGGTAGGCGGGTTAACCCTACCTGGAGTGTTTACAAGGGAAAAAGTTAGCCCGCCTGCCAGGGTAACCCTAGCACGCAGATAGGGTAAACCGCTTACTCGTTTAACCCTAGCTAGCTGCCTTGTAAAGACGACGAAGAAAACAAGAGAAAATGTGTGAGTGCTAGGGTAACCCTCTCTCCTTGTAAACAGGCCCTAAGAATGGTCTACCTGATGAAGAGCCCACCCAAAAGGCAGCAACCACGACAGCGACATAAATTTGAACTGGAACACGAAGGATTTCATCTCATGTTTTAAAAAACTGTTTTCACGAGTTTAATACACCCATAGAGAAATACATGCTGCCCTGTTCCCATACCTTTTGGAAAAAGCCCCAAGGTAGCAGCGAGTTTCGTCTAACTTAAGTAGAAAAAGAATCGCCTTTGAACACAGCCTCAAAGTTACTTAGCCTCAGATGTAATGAAGGATCGGCGGTACAGTGGCGCGAGTGGTGTGTAATTCTTATGAAAAATGCTAAAAGCTGTCTCTAAGACCGTGGGTTTTTATCAGAGTCAGAGCAGCTCAAAGACCGTCTTTGAGACCTTGCCTTGCCGATTTTGAGACAGTTAAAATTCTAACAAAGCACCTCAGTGCTTAAAATAACGCGCAGTGATCCACTTGTTTTTCAATTGTTTGTTTGTCTTTGCTGGGCGTAATTTACTCAAGGCCTTTAACTTGACAGAATTTACCCTTTAATGGACAACAACAACAACAATCTTTTATTTAAACACGACTTTTGTTTACAGCTAGACTGTTCAGGGCCCTCTATTTTCTGGTATAATGATCATCCTTATGGCTTTTTTATAGCTTTTTAAAAATTTATCATTACCATTATTGTTGTACATGTAGTATTTGCCATTACAATTTGCCATTACATTGTAATAAAAAAAATATAAATATTTTTTTTTGATTGGTTGTGTAACGATATGATGATGGTTTATTCCCCACTTTACATTAGCTTTAATAGACTATAATACGACCTCATTTTCTGCATTCATCAGATAAGTTGTTTTTGAGTATAACTTTTTTCAGTACGTGACTTCAGTGTTATGGCTGTTAAAAACTTAAGAGAAGGGGTCAACATTTCACGATCAAATATTCAATAAGAGTAATAAATATCAGTATACTTGCTTGTCATACGCACTGATATAAATATTTCACGGTTACAGTTTACTACCTTTAGGTGAGACAAATTGATATTGTAACAGCTGAACAATGTTATTGCTGGCATGACATTAGAATAGCTCAGTTACACTACACTCATGGGTGTGCCACCTAAAGTGTAGCCTAATAATGTTATTGCTGGCATGACATTAGAATCTCTTCGTTACACTACACTCATGGGTGTGCCACCTAAAGTGTAGCCTATTAATGTTACTGCTGGCATGACATTAGAATCTCTTGGTTACACTACACTCATGGGTGTGCCACCTAAAGTGTAGCCTATTAATGTTATTGCTGGCAAGACATTAGAATCTCTTGGTTACACTACACTCATGGGTGTGTCACCTAAAGTGTAGCCTATTAATGTTACTGCTGGCATGACATTAGAATCTCTTCGTTACACTACACTCATGGGTGTGCCACCTAAAGTGTAGCCTATAAATGTTATTGCTGGCATGAAATTAGAATCTCTTGGTTACACTACACTCATGGGTGTGCCACCCAAAAGTGTAGCCTATTAAAGTTATTGCTGGCATGACATTAGAATCTCTCGGTTACACTACACTCATGGGTGTGCCACCTAAAGTGTAGCCTATTAAAGTTATTGCTGGCATGACATTAGAATCTCTCAGTTACACTACACTCATGGGTGTGCCACCTAAAGTGTAGCTGAACAATGTTATTGCTGGCATGACATTAGAATCTCTTGGTTACACTACACTCATGGGTGTGTCACCTAAAGTGTAGCCTAATAATGTTATTGCTGGCATGACATTAGAATCTCCTGGTTACACTACACTCATGGGTGTGCCACCTAAAGTGTAGCCTATTAATGTTATTGCTGGCATGACAATAGAATCTCTTCGTTACACTACGTTCATGGGTGTGCCACCTAAAGTGTAGCCTATTAATGTTATTGCTGACATGACATTAGAATCTCTCGCTTACACTACACTCATGGGTGTGCCACCTAAAGTGTAGCCTAATAATGTTATTGCTGGCATGACATTAGAATCTCTTGGTTACACTACACTCATGGGTGTGCCACCTAAAGTGTAGCCTATTAATGTTATTGCTGACATGACATTAGAATCTCTCGCTTACACTACACTCATGGGTGTGCCACCTAAAGTGTAGCCTAATAATGTTATTGCTGGCATGACATTAGAATCTCTTGGTTACACTACGCTCATGGGTGTGCCACCTAAAGTGTAGCCTAATAATGTTATTGCTGGCATGACATTAGAATCTCCTGTTTACACTATGCTCATGGGTGTGCCACCTAACGTGTAGCCTATTAATGTTATTGCTGGCATGACATTAGAATCTCTCGGTTACACTACACTCATGGGTGTGCCACCTAAAGTGTAGCCTATTAATGTTACTGCTGGCATGACATTAGAATCTCTTGGTTACACTACACTCATGGGTGTGCCACCCAAAAGTGTAGCCTATTAAAGTTATTGCTGGCATGACATTAGAATCTCTCGGTTACACTACACTCATGGGTGTGCCACCTAAAGTGTAGCCTATTAAAGTTATTGCTGGCATGACATTAGAATCTCTCGGTTACACTACACTCATGGGTGTGCCACCTAAAGTGTAGCTGAACAATGTTATTGCTGGCATGACATTAGAATCTCTTGGTTACACTACACTCATGGGTGTGTCACCTAAAGTGTAGCCTAATAATGTTATTGCTGGCATGACATTAGAATCTCCTGGTTACACTACACTCATGGGTGTGCCACCTAAAGTGTAGCCTATTAATGTTATTGCTGGCATGACAATAGAATCTCTTCGTTACACTACGCTCATGGGTGTGCCACCTAAAGTGTAGCCTATTAATGTTATTGCTGACATGACATTAGAATCTCTCGCTTACACTACACTCATGGGTGTGCCACCTAAAGTGTAGCCTAATAATGTTATTGCTGGCATGACATTAGAATCTCTTCGTTACACTACACTCATGGGTGTGCCACCTAAAGTGTAGCCTATTAATGTTATTGCTGACATGACATTAGAATCTCTCGCTTACATTACACTCATGGGTGTGCCACCTAAAGTGTAGCCTAATAATGTTATTGCTGGCATGACATTAGAATCTCTTCGTTACACTACACTCATGGGTGTGCCACCTAAAGTGTAGCCTATTAATGTTATTGCTGACATGACATTAGAATCTCTCGCTTACATTACACTCATGGGTGTGCCACCTAAAGTGTAGCCTAATAATGTTATTGCTGGCATGACATTAGAATCTCTTCGTTACACTACACTCATGGGTGTGCCACCTAAAGTGTAGCCTATTAATGTTATTGCTGACATGACATTAGAATCTCTCGCTTACATTACACTCATGGGTGTGCCACCTAAAGTGTAGCCTAATAATGTTATTGCTGGCATGACATTAGAATCTCTTGGTTACACTACGCTCATGGGTGTGCCACCTAAAGTGTAGCCTATTAATGTTATTGCTGACATGACATTAGAATCTCTCGCTTACATTACACTCATGGGTGTGCCACCTAAAGTGTAGCCTAATAATGTTATTGCTGGCATGACATTAGAATCTCTTGGTTACACTACGCTCATGGGTGTGCCACCTAAAGTGTAGCCTAATAATGTTATTGCTGGCATGACATAAGAATCTCTCGGTTACACTACACTCATGGGTGTGCCACCTAAAGTGTAGCGTAATAATGTTATTGCTGGCATGACATTAGAATCTCCTGGTTACACTATGCTCATGGGTGTGCCACCTAACGTGTAGCCTATTAATGTTATTGCTGGCATGACATTAGAATCTCTCGGTTACACTACACTCATGGGTGTGCCACCTAAAGTGTAGCCTATTAATGTTACTGCTGGCATGACATTAGAATCTCTTAGTTACACTACACTCATCGGTGTGCCACCTAAAGTGTAGCCTAATAATGTTATTGCTGGCATGACATTAGAATCTCTTGGTTACACTACGCTCATGGGTGTGCCACCTAAAGTGTAGCCTATTAATGTTACTGCTGGCATGACATTAGAATCTCTTCGTTACACTACACTCATGGGTGTGTCACCTAAAGTGTAGCCTATAAATGTTATTGCTGGCATGAAATTAGAATCTCTTGGTTACACTACACTCATGGGTGTGCCACCCAAAAGTGTAGCCTATTAAAGTTATTGCTGGCATGACATTAGAATCTCTCGGTTACACTACACTCATGGGTGTGCCACCTAAAGTGTAGCCTATTAAAGTTATTGCTGGCATGACATTAGAATCTCTCAGTTACACTACACTCATGGGTGTGCCACCTAAAGTGTAGCTGAACAATGTTATTGCTGGCATGACATTAGAATCTCTTGGTTACACTACACTCATGGGTGTGTCACCTAAAGTGTAGCCTAATAATGTTATTGCTGGCATGACATTAGAATCTCCTGGTTACACTACACTCATGGGTGTGCCACCTAAAGTGTAGCCTATTAATGTTATTGCTGGCATGACAATAGAATCTCTTCGTTACACTACGTTCATGGGTGTGCCACCTAAAGTGTAGCCTATTAATGTTATTGCTGACATGACATTAGAATCTCTCGCTTACACTACACTCATGGGTGTGCCACCTAAAGTGTAGCGTAATAATGTTATTGCTGGCATGACATTAGAATCTCTTGGTTACACTACACTCATGGGTGTGCCACCTAAAGTGTAGCCTATTAATGTTATTGCTGACATGACATTAGAATCTCTCGCTTACACTACACTCATGGGTGTGCCACCTAAAGTGTAGCCTAATAATGTTATTGCTGGCATGACATTAGAATCTCTTGGTTACACTACGCTCATGGGTGTGCCACCTAAAGTGTAGCCTAATAATGTTATTGCTGGCATGACATTAGAATCTCTTGGTTACACTACACTCATGGGTGTGCCACCTAAAGTGTAGCCTAATAATGTTATTGCTGGCATGACATTAGAATCTCCTGTTTACACTATGCTCATGGGTGTGCCACCTAACGTGTAGCCTATTAATGTTATTGCTGGCATGACATTAGAATCTCTCGGTTACACTACACTCATGGGTGTGCCACCTAAAGTGTAGCCTATTAATGTTACTGCTGGCATGACATTAGAATCTCTTGGTTACACTACACTCATGGGTGTGCCACCCAAAAGTGTAGCCTATTAAAGTTATTGCTGGCATGACATTAGAATCTCTCGGTTACACTACACTCATGGGTGTGCCACCTAAAGTGTAGCCTATTAAAGTTATTGCTGGCATGACATTAGAATCTCTCGGTTACACTACACTCATGGGTGTGCCACCTAAAGTGTAGCTGAACAATGTTATTGCTGGCATGACATTAGAATCTCTTGGTTACACTACACTCATGGGTGTGTCACCTAAAGTGTAGCCTAATAATGTTATTGCTGGCATGACATTAGAATCTCCTGGTTACACTACACTCATGGGTGTGCCACCTAAAGTGTAGCCTATTAATGTTATTGCTGGCATGACAATAGAATCTCTTCGTTACACTACGCTCATGGGTGTGCCACCTAAAGTGTAGCCTATTAATGTTATTGCTGACATGACATTAGAATCTCTCGCTTACACTACACTCATGGGTGTGCCACCTAAAGTGTAGCCTAATAATGTTATTGCTGGCATGACATTAGAATCTCTTCGTTACACTACACTCATGGGTGTGCCACCTAAAGTGTAGCCTATTAATGTTATTGCTGACATGACATTAGAATCTCTCGCTTACATTACACTCATGGGTGTGCCACCTAAAGTGTAGCCTAATAATGTTATTGCTGGCATGACATTAGAATCTCTTCGTTACACTACACTCATGGGTGTGCCACCTAAAGTGTAGCCTATTAATGTTATTGCTGACATGACATTAGAATCTCTCGCTTACATTACACTCATGGGTGTGCCACCTAAAGTGTAGCCTAATAATGTTATTGCTGGCATGACATTAGAATCTCTTCGTTACACTACACTCATGGGTGTGCCACCTAAAGTGTAGCCTATTAATGTTATTGCTGACATGACATTAGAATCTCTCGCTTACATTACACTCATGGGTGTGCCACCTAAAGTGTAGCCTAATAATGTTATTGCTGGCATGACATTAGAATCTCTTCGTTACACTACACTCATGGGTGTGCCACCTAAAGTGTAGCCTATTAATGTTATTGCTGACATGACATTAGAATCTCTCGCTTACATTACACTCATGGGTGTGCCACCTAAAGTGTAGCCTAATAATGTTATTGCTGGCATGACATTAGAATCTCTTGGTTACACTACGCTCATGGGTGTGCCACCTAAAGTGTAGCCTAATAATGTTATTGCTGGCATGACATTAGAATCTCTCGGTTACACTACACTCATGGGTGTGCCACCTAAAGTGTAGCGTAATAATGTTATTGCTGGCATGACATTAGAATCTCCTGGTTACACTATGCTCATGGGTGTGCCACCTAACGTGTAGCCTATTAATGTTATTGCTGGCATGACATTAGAATCTCTCGCTTACACTACACTCATGGGTGTGCCACCTAAAGTGTAGCCTATTAATGTTACTGCTGGCATGACATTAGAATCTCTTAGTTACACTACACTCATCGGTGTGCCACCTAAAGTGTAGCCTAATAATGTTATTGCTGGCATGACATTAGAATCTCTTGGTTACACTACGCTCATGGGTGTGCCACCTAAAGTGTAGCCTATTAATGTTACTGCTGGCATGACATTAGAATCTCTTCGTTACACTACACTCATGGGTGTGCCACCTAAAGTGTAGCCTATTAATGTTACTGCTGGCATGACATTAGAATCTCTCGCTTACACTACACTCATGGGTGTGCCACCTAAAGTGTAGCCTAATAATGTTACTGCTGGCATGACATTAGAATCTCTTGGTTACACTATGCTCATGGGTGTGCCACCTAAAGTGTAGCCTATTAATGTTACTGCTGGCATGACATTAGAATCTCTCGCTTACACTACACTCATGGGTGTGCCACCTTAAGTGTAGCCTAATAATGTTATTGCTGGCATGACATTAGACTCTCTTGGTTACACTATACTCATGGGTGGGCCACCTAAAGTGTAGCCTATTAATGTTATTGCTGGCATGACATTATAATCTCTTCGTTACACTACACTCATGGGTGGGCCACCTAAAGTGTAGCCTATTAATGTTACTGCTGGCATGACATTAGAATCTCTTCGTTACACTACACTCATGGGTGTGCCACCTAAAGTGTAGCCTATTAATGTTACTGCTGGCATGACATTAGAATCTCTCGCTTACACTACACTCATGGGTGTGCCACCTAAAGTGTAGCCTATTAATGTTACTGCTGGCATGACATTAGAATCTCTTGGTTACACTATGCTCATGGGTGTGCCACCTAAAGTGTAGCCTATTAATGTTATTGCTGGCATGACATTAGAATCTCTCGCTTACACTACACTCATGGGTGTGCCACCTTAAGTGTAGCCTAATAATGTTATTGCTGGCATGACATTAGACTCTCTTGGTTACACTATACTCATGGGTGGGCCACCTAAAGTGTAGCCTATTAATGTTATTGCTGGCATGACATTATAATCTCTCGGTTACACTACACTTCTGGGTGTGCCACCTTAAAGTGTAGCCTGATAATGTTATTGCCACCTTAAAAACATTATTATTTAATTTTTTCTATTTTGGTTGTTTTTTGGTTATCTTTTGGTCATCATCTTAATTCAACTTACAATGTTTTTATTAGAGCACATGTGTACATGAAGACAGGACTGATAGATGGTTACTCCATTTTAAATCAGATTTTTTGCTGTGTTTAAATCTGTGTAAGGTCCTCTACAGCTTTTCCATGAAAAGTGCTTCACATGAATGCCTTCAATTTTGTTAGGAATTTCCTGTTCAGCTGGACACCTATAAATGTATTAAGATGTCTGCCAGTTAGCAACCACATAGCAAATTGAATAGTGTGAATAATACTATACATTAACACATAACCATTATTGTCCATTTTTGACGCCTGACTCAACAGACTTATTAAGTTTATGGTTAGTGATAAACCAATCATAATATGGGCTGCTGATAAAAATCAATTATAACATTTGAGTAAGTGCTGCATTATTATATATAGAATATTGTCTGTTTTTAACCTGGTAAAAAGTGGCGAGATCAAATCCAAAGGAACCCCGGAAAACATAATTATGAAAGAGAGATTTTCATGGTTTTTTCACGCTATTTAAATTTGGGAGGGCAAACAGGGCAAAAACTGCAGTAAATGTATGGGGAAAATAGAGAATCTTACGACTAACAACCTGAAATATTTTTCAGTAAATTAAAAACAAAGGTTAGAAGGTAAAACAATTTGTAGATCATATGATAAGTGGGAAGTTGCCTCGCTAGAAAAGCCATAATTAAGTTTTTCATTTATCAATAGTCTGAAAAATAGTGTGAGTTGCAATTCGCAAGAAAATTTAGAAACATTTGTATACAAAATTTAAAAGTGCCTATCCTTGCCTCACAGGAAATCTATTTTCATCACATTTGACTAAGGAAACCCTTTAGATCTGCTGTGTATCTGTTCCTTGTAACGCATAAAACATTCAGGAAGTCAATGACTCTCAACTTATTAGGCAGCAAACTTTAAACTTTTCCCGTACATTTACTGCAATTTTTACTGTGTTTGCCCCTCAAATTAAACAAGGAGGCCTCTTAACATGATCATTGTCTTCATCAACATGATTTATTTTAGGGAACCAACCACATTGATTATTTTCATCAGGAGACTAAAATCTTGGACAGAATAAAATGAGAAATAAAACCACCTATCCACCCGAATCAATGATAAATTCGCATTTTTCCATCATTAAAATGGGGGGAGTGGTGGTCTTAATTTTTCATTTATTTTGCCCTTGATTGCACTCAATATAACAATTTCTAAAATGACTGTCATTACGGTCCACGATACCATCCCGTCCTTTCAATCAAAAGAAAATACATGTTAGCTGACCAAAGCTGACCTCTGACCCTA